>NW_028136695.1:257500-303007 GCF_965140915.1 Aythya marila | reverse complement strand
CCAAACAAGAATGGCATCACACCCAAAACTGGAAGAAAATCCCCCCAAAACCATAGATCCACCCCAAAACCACCCTAAACCTACCTGATGTTCTCCGAAACCCACAATTTACACTTTTCCACCATGATGACCATGGAAAACCCAATGAAACACAACGGAGACCCCAAAACACGTCAAAAACACCCCAAAAAATATCGGCATCACCCCCAAATCTGGAAGAAAATACGCCAAAACCATAGATCCACCCCAAAACCACCCTAAACCTACCTGATCTTCTCCAAAACCCACAATCCACTCCTATTTAACATAATGACCAACAAGAACACAACAAAACCCAACGGAGACCCCAAAACACATCAAAAACACCCCAAAAAAGAACAGGTTCAGGCCAAAAAATAGAAGAAAACCCCAAAGACCATAGATCCACCCCAAAGACACCCTAAACCTACCTGATGTTCTCCAAAACCCACAATGTACACTTTTCCACCATGATGACCAATGACAACGCAAATAAACCCAACAGAGACCCCAAAACACGTCAAAAACACCCCAAACAAGAACGGCATCACCCCCAAAACTGAAAGAAAATCCCCCAAAACCATAGATCCACCCCAAAACCACCCTAAACCTACCTGATCTTCTCCAAAACCCACAATCCACACCTATTTAACAGAAAGACCAACAGGAACACAACAAAACCCAACGGAGACCCCAAAACACGTCAAATACACCCAAAAAAAAAAAGAACAGGATCACGCCAAAAAATAGAAGAAAACCCCAAATACCATAGATCCACCCCAAAGACACCCTAAACCTACCTGATGTTCTCCTAATCCCAAAGCACACTCCCAACCACCATAAAACACATTAGGAACTCAACGAAACGCAAAGGAAACCCCAAAACACTTCAAAATCACCCGAAGAAAGGAGAGGATCACTCCCCCAAAAAGAAGAAAACCCCAAATACCATGAATCCACGCGAAAAGTCCCCCTAAACCTACCTGAAGTTCTCCAAAACCCACAATTTACCCTTTTACAACACGATGACCATGGAAAACCCAATGAAACACAACGGAGACCCCAAAACACGTCAAAAACAACACAAAAAGTCCAGGATCTTCCACCTCCTCCCCCAAATAATAAAACAAACGAAAAATGAATACCATAGATCCACCCCAAAACCACCCTAAACCTACCTGATCTTCTCCAAAACCCACAATTTACACTTTTCCACCATGATGACCATGGAAAACCCAATGAAACACAACGGAGACCCCAAAACACGTCAAAAACACCCCAAAAAATATCGGCATCACCCCCAAATCTGGAAGAAAATACGCCAAAACCATAGATCCACCCCAAAACCACCTAAACCTACCTGATCTTCTCCAAAACCCACAATCCACTCCTATTTAACATAATGACCAACAAGAACACAACAAAACCCAACGGAGACCCCAAAACACATCAAAAACACCCCAAAAAAGAACAGGTTCATGCCAAAAAATAGAAGAAAACCCCAAAGACCATAGATCCACCCCAAAGACACCCTAAACCTACCTGATGTTCTCCAAAACGCACAATGTACACTTTTCCACCATGATGACCAATGACAACGCAAATAAACCCAACAGAGACCCCAAAACACGTCAAAAACACCCCAAACAAGAACGGCATCACCCCCAAAACTGAAAGAAAATCCCCCAAAACCATAGATCCACCCCAAAACCACCCTAAACCTACCTGATCTTCTCCAAAACCCACAATCCACACCTATTTAACAGAAAGACCAACAGGAACACAACAAAACCCAACGGAGACCCCAAAACACGTCAAAAACACCCCAAAAAAGAACAGGATCACCCCAAAAACAGAAGAAAACCCCAAATACCATGAATCCACCCCAAAAGTCCCCCTAAACCTACCTGAAGTTCTCCAAAACCCACAATTTACCCTTTTTCCACCAAGATGCCAACAGAAAACCCAACAAAACCCAACAGAGACATCAAAACATGTCAAAAACACCCCAAACAAGAACGGGATAACCCCCAAAACTGGAAGAAAATCCCCAAAAAGCATGGATCCAATCCCAAAACCACCCTAAACCTACCTGATCTTCTCCAAATCCCAAAGTCCACTCCCAACCACCATAAAACCCATTAGGAACTCAACAAAACGCAACAGAAACCCCAAAACACCTCAAAAACACCCCAAAAGCAAACCGGATCAGAAGAAAATACGTGATTTAACCCCAAGAAAACCCTTAAACCTACCTGATCTTCTCCAAATCCCAAAATCCACTCCCACCCACCATAAAACCCATTAGGAACTCAACAAAACGCAACGGAAACCCCAAAACACGTCAAAAACACCCCAAAAAAGAACTGGATCAGAAGAAAAAAAAAAAACAAAACTATGCATTTCCCTCCCAAATCACCCTAAACTCACCTGATCTTCTTCAAAACCCACAATCCACTCCCATTTAGCTTAACGACCAACGAGAACCCAACAAAACCCAACGGAGACCCCAAAAACAGTCAAAAACACCCCAAAAAGAACTGGTTCAACCCCAACAACGAAAGAAAACCCCAAAAGCCATAGATCCACACCAAAAATCCCCCTAAACCAACCTGAAGTTCTCCAAAACCCACAATTTACACTTTTCCACATTGATGACCATGGAAAACCCAACGAAACCCAACGGAGACCCCAAAAGAAGTCAAAACACCCAAAACAAGAACGGGATAAACCCTAAAAACGAAAGAAAACCCCAAAAGCCATAGATCCACCCCAAAACCACCCTAAACCTACCTGATGTTCTCCAAAACCCACAATTTACACTTTTTCACCAGGATGACCAACATGAACCAAACGAAACCCAAAACGAGACACCAAAACACGTCAAAAACACCCCAAAAATAAAGGGATCACCCATAAACTGGAAGAAAATCCCCAAAAAGCACGGATCCAATCCCAAAACCACCCTAAACCTACCTGATGATCTCCAAAACCCACAATTTACCATTTTCCACCACGATGACCAACGAGTACACAACAAACAAACCCAACGGAGACCCCCAAACACCTCAAAAATTTCCCAAAAAAGAACGGGACCACCCCAAGAAACAGAAGAAAACACCAAAAAACATGACTCTGCCCCAAAAGTCCCCCTAAACCTACCTGATGTTCTCCAAAAGCCACAATTTACACTTTTTCACCATGATGACCAACAAGAACCCAACTAAAACCCAACGGAGACCCCAAAACACGTCATAAACACCCCAAAATAGAACAGGATCACCCAAAAAAAAACAGAAGAAAAGACCAAATACCATGAATCCACCCCCAAATTCCCCTAAACCTACCTGAAGTTCTCCAAAACCCACAATTTACAATTTTCCACCACATGACCACGGAAAACCCAAGGAATACCAACGAAGACCCCAAAACACGTCAAAAACACCCCAAAAAAGAACGGGATCACCCCCAAAAACAAAAGAAAATCCCCCAAAAAACCATAGATCCAATCCCAAAACCAACCTAAACCTACCTGATGTTCTCCAAAACCAACAATTTACCCTTTTCCACCATGATGACCACGGAAAACGCAACGAAACCCAATGGAGACCCCAAAACACGTCAAAAACACCCCCAAAATGAATTGGATCACCCCCCCCCCAAAAAAAAAAAAAAAAAAAAAAAAGAAGAAAACCCCATATATCATGAATCCACCCCAAAAGTCCCCCTAAACCTACCTGATGTTCTCCAAAACCCACAATTTACACTTTTCCACCATGATGACAACGGAAAACCCAACGAAACCCAACAAAGAACCCAAAACACGTCAGAAACACCCCAAAAATGAATTTGATTACCCCAAAACTGGAACAAAATCCCTCAAAACCATAGATCCACCACAAAAACACCCTAAATCTACCTGATGTTCTCCAAAACCCACAATTTACACTTTTCCACATTGATGACCATGGAAAACCCAACGAAACCCAACGGAGACCACAAAACACGTCAAAAACACGCCGAAAACCAACTGGATCACTTGAAAAAACAGACGAAAACCCTAAAAACCATGAATCTGCCCCAAAAGTCCTCATAAACCTACCTGATGTTCTCCAAAACCCACAATTTACACTTTTCCACCATGATGACCACGGAAAACCCAACGAAACCCAACGGAGAACCCAAAACACGTCAAAAACACCCCAAACAAGAACAGGATCACCCCCAAAACCAAAGAAAACCCCAAAAAGCACGGATCCAATCCCAAAACCACTCTAAACGTACCTGATATTCTCCAAATCCAAATGTCCACTCCCAACCACCATAAAACCCATTAGGAACTCAACGAAACCCAACGGAAACCCCAAAACACGTCAAAAACACCCCAAAAAAGAACTGAATCAGAAGAAAAAACACCAAAAACTATGAATTTCCCCGCAAAACCACCCTAAACTCACCTGATCTTCTTCAAAACCCACAATCCACTCCCATTTCCCTTAACGACCAACGAGAATCCAACTAAAACCCAACGGAGACCCCAAAACAAGTCAAAAACACCCCAAACAAGAACGGAATCACCCCCTAAACTGGAAGAAAATCCCCCAAAAACATAGATCCACCCCAAAACGACACTAAACCTACCTGATGTTCTCCAAAACACGCAAGTTAAACTTTTCCAACATGATGAAAAACAAGAACCCAACAAAACCCAACAGAGACCCCAAAACATGTCAAAAACACCCCAAAAAAGAACGGGATCACCCCCAAAACTGGAAGAAATTCCCCCCCCAAAAATTTACAATTTTCACCATGATGACCAACATGAACCAAACGAAAACCCAAAAGGAGACACCAAAACACGTCAAAAACACCCCAAAAAAGAAAGGGATCACCCATAAACTGGAAGAAAATCCCCAAAAAAGCACAGATCCAATCCCAAAACCAGCCTAAACCTACCTGATGTTCTCCAAAACCCACAAATTTACCCCTTTTCCACCATGATGACCATGGAAAACCCAACGAAACCCAATGGAGACAAAAAACATGTCAAAAAAAAAACAAAAACAAAAACAAAAAAGAACAGGATCTCCCCAAAAAACAGAAGAAAAACCCAAATGCCATAGATCCACCCCAAAAGTCCCCCTAAGCCTACCTGATGTTCTCCAAAACCCACAATTTACCCTTTTTCACAATGATGACCAACGAGAACCCAACAAAACCCAACGGACAACCCCAAAACACGTCAAAAACACCCCAAAAAAGAACAGGATCACCCCAAAAAACAGAAGAAAACCCCAAATACCATGAATCCACCCCAAAAGTCCCCCTAAACCTACCTGAAGTTCTCGAAAACCCACAATTTACCCTTTTCCACCAAGATGCCAACAGAAAACCCAACAAAACCCAACAGAGACATCAAAACATGTCAAAAACACCCCAAAAAAGAACGGATAACCCCCAAAACTGGAAGAAAATCCCCAAAAAGCATGGATCCAATCCCAAAACCACCCTAAACCTACCTGATCTTCTCCAAATCCCAAAGTCCACTCCCAACCACCATAAAACCCATTAGGAACTCAACAAAACGCAACAGAAACCCCAAAACACCTCAAAAACACCCCAAAAGCAAACCGGATCAGAAGAAAATACGTGATTTAACCCCAAGAAAACCCTTAAACCTACCTGATCTTCTCCAAATCCCAAAATCCACTCCCACCCACCATAAAACCCATTAGGAACTCAACAAAACGCAACGGAAACCCCAAAACACGTCAAAAACACCCCAAAAAAGAACTGGATCAGAAGAAAAAAAAAAACAAAACTATGCATTTCCCTCCCAAATCACCCTAAACTCACCTGATCTTCTTCAAAACCCACAATCCACTCCCATTTAGCTTAACGACCAACGAGAACCCAACAAAACCCAACGGAGACCCCAAAACGTCAAAAACACCCCAAAAAAGAACTGGTTCAACCCCAACAACGAAAGAAAACCCCAAAAGCCATAGATCCACACAAAAATCCCCCTAAACCTACCTGATGTTCTCCAAAACCCACAATTTACACTTTTCCACATTGATGACCATGGAAAACCCAACGAAACCCAACGGAGACCCCAAAAGAAGTCAAAAACACCCAAAACAAGAACGGGATAAACCCTAAAAACGAAAGAAAACCCCAAAAGCCATAGATCCACCCCAAAACCACCCTAAACCTACCTGATGTTCTCCAAAACCCACAATTTACACTTTTTCACCAGGATGACCAACATGAACCAAACGAAAACCCAAAACGAGACACCAAAACACGTCAAAAACACCCCAAAAATAAAGGGATCACCCATAAACTGGAAGAAAATCCCCAAAAGCACGGATCCAATCCCAAAACCACCCTAAACCTACCTGATGATCTCCAAAACCCACAATTTACCATTTTCCACCACGATGACCAACGAGTACACAACAAAACCCAACGGAGACCCCCAAACACCTCAAAAATTTCCCAAAAAAGAACGGGACCACCCCAAGAAACAGAAGAAAACACCAAAAAACATGACTCTGCCCCAAAAGTCCCCCTAAACCTACCTGATGTTCTCCAAAAGCCACAATTACACTTTTTCACCATGAACAAGAACCCAACTAAAACCCAACGGAGACCCCAAAACACGTCATAAACACCCCAAAATAGAACAGGATCACCCAAAAAAAAACAGAAGAAAAGACCAAATACCATGAATCCACCCCCAAATTCCCCTAAACCTACCTGAAGTTCTCCAAAACCCACAATTTACAATTTTCCACCACCATGACCACGGAAAACCCAAGGAATACCAACGAAGACCCCAAAACACGTCAAAAACACCCCAAAAAAGAACGGGATCACCCCCAAAAACAAAAGAAAATCCCCCAAAAACCATAGATCCAATCCCAAAACCAACCTAAACCTACCTGATGTTCTCCAAAACCAACAATTTACCCTTTTCCACCATGATGACCACGGAAAACGCAACGAAACCCAATGGAGACCCCAAAACACGTCAAAAACACCCCCAAAATGAATTGGATCACCCCCCCCCCAAAAAAAAAAAAAAAAAAAAAAAAAAGAAGAAAACCCCATATATCATGAATCCACCCCAAAAGTCCCCCTAAACCTACCTGATGTTCTCCAAAACCCACAATTTACACTTTTCCACCATGATGACAACGGAAAACCCAACGAAACCCAACAAAGAACCCAAAACACGTCAGAAACACCCCAAAAATGAATTTGATTACCCCAAAACTGGAACAAAATCCCTCAAAACCATAGATCCACCACAAAAACACCCTAAATCTACCTGATGTTCTCCAAAACCCACAATTTACACTTTTCCACATTGATGACCATGGAAAACCCAACGAAACCCAACGGAGACCACAAAACACGTCAAAAACACGCCGAAAACCAACTGGATCACTTGAAAAAACAGACGAAAACCCTAAAAACCATGAATCTGCCCCAAAAGTCCTCATAAACCTACCTGATGTTCTCCAAAACCCACAATTTACACTTTTCCACCATGATGACCACGGAAAACCCAACGAAACCCAACGGAGAACCCAAAACACGTCAAAAACACCCCAAACAAGAACAGGATCACCCCCAAAACCAAAGAAAACCCCAAAAAGCACGGATCCAATCCCAAAACCACTCTAAACGTACCTGATATTCTCCAAATCCAAATGTCCACTCCCAACCACCATAAAACCCATTAGGAACTCAACGAAACCCAACGGAAACCCCAAAACACGTCAAAAACACCCCAAAAAAGAACTGAATCAGAAGAAAAAACACCAAAAACTATGAATTTCCCCGCAAAACCACCCTAAACTCACCTGATCTTCTTCAAAACCCACAATCCACTCCCATTTCCCTTAACGACCAACGAGAATCCAACTAAAACCCAACGGAGACCCCAAAACAAGTCAAAAACACCCCAAACAAGAACGGAATCACCCCCTAAACTGGAAGAAAATCCCCCAAAAACATAGATCCACCCCAAAACGACACTAAACCTACCTGATGTTCTCCAAAACACGCAAGTTAAACTTTTCCAACATGATGAAAAACAAGAACCCAACAAAACCCAACAGAGACCCCAAAACATGTCAAAAACACCCCAAAAAAGAACGGGATCACCCCCAAAACTGGAAGAAAATTCCCCCCCCCAAAAATTTACAATTTTCACCATGATGACCAACATGAACCAAACGAAAACCCAAAAGGAGACACCAAAACACGTCAAAAACACCCCAAAAAAGAAAGGGATCACCCATAAAAAACTGGAAGAAAATCCCCAAAAAGCACAGATCCAATCCCAAAACCAGCCTAAACCTACCTGATGTTCTCCAAAACCCACAAATTTACCCTTTTCCACCATGATGACCATGGAAAACCCAACGAAACCCAATGGAGACAAAAAACATGTCAAAAAAAAAAAAAAACAAAAACAAAAAAGAACAGGATCTCCCCAAAAAACAGAAGAAAAACCCAAATGCCATAGATCCACCCCAAAAGTCCCCCTAAGCCTACCTGATGTTCTCCAAAACCCACAATTTACCCTTTTTCACAATGATGACCAACGAGAACCCAACAAAAACCCAACGGACAACCCCAAAACACGTCAAAAACACCCCAAAAAAGAACAGGATCACCCCAAAAAACAGAAGAAAACCCCAAATACCATGAATCCACCCCAAAAGTCCCCCTAAACCTACCTGAAGTTCTCCAAAACCCACAATTTACCCTTTTCCACCAAGATGCCAACAGAAAACCCAACAAAACCCAACAGAGACATCAAAACATGTCAAAAACACCCCAAACAAGAACGGGATAACCCCCAAAACTGGAAGAAAATCCCCAAAAAGCATGGATCCAATCCCAAAACCACCCTAAACCTACCTGATCTTCTCCAAATCCCAAAGTCCACTCCCAACCACCATAAAACCCATTAGGAACTCAACAAAACGCAACAGAAACCCCAAAACACCTCAAAAACACCCCAAAAGCAAACCGGATCAGAAGAAAATACGTGATTTAACCCCAAGAAAACCCTTAAACCTACCTGATCTTCTCCAAATCCCAAAATCCACTCCCACCCACCATAAAACCCATTAGGAACTCAACAAAACGCAACGGAACCCCAAAACACGTCAAAAACACCCCAAAAAAGAACTGGATTAGAAGAAAAAAAAAAACAAAACTATGCATTTCCCTCCCAAATCACCCTAAACTCACCTGATCTTCTTCAAAACCCACAATCCACTCCCATTTAGCTTAACGACCAACGAGAACCCAACAAAACCCAACGGAGACCCCAAAAACGTCAAAACACCCCAAAAAGAACTGGTTCAACCCCAACAACGAAAGAAAACCCCAAAAGCCATAGATCCACACCAAAAATCCCCCTAAACCAACCTGAAGTTCTCCAAAACCCACAATTTACACTTTTCCACATTGATGACCATGGAAAACCCAACGAAACCCAACGGAGACCCAAAAGAAGTCAAAAACACCCAAAACAAGAACGGGATAAACCCTAAAAACGAAAGAAAACCCCAAAAGCCATAGATCCACCCCAAAACCACCCTAAACCTACCTGATGTTCTCCAAAACCCACAATTTACACTTTTTCACCAGGATGACCAACATGAACCAAACGAAAACCCAAAACGAGAAACCAAAACACGTCAAAAACACCCCAAAAATAAAGGGATCACCCATAAACTGGAAGAAAATCCCCAAAAAGCACGGATCCAATCCCAAAACCACCCTAAACCTACCTGATGATCTCCAAAACCCACAATTTACCATTTTCCACCACGATGACCAACGAGTACACAACAAAACCCAACGGAGACCCCCAAACACCTCAAAAATTTCCCAAAAAAGAACGGGACCACCCCAAGAAACAGAAGAAAACACCAAAAAACATGACTCTGCCCCAAAAGTCCCCCTAAACCTACCTGATGTTCTCCAAAAGCCACAATTTACACTTTTTCACCATGATGACCAACAAGAACCCAACTAAAACCCAACGGAGACCCCAAAACACGTCATAAACACCCCAAAATAGAACAGGATCACCCAAAAAAAAACAGAAGAAAAGACCAAATACCATGAATCCACCCCCAAATTCCCCTAAACCTACCTGAAGTTCTCCAAAACCCACAATTTACAATTTTCCACCACCATGACCACGGAAAACCCAAGGAATACCAACGAAGACCCCAAAACACGTCAAAAACACCCCAAAAAAGAACGGGATCACCCCCAAAAACAAAAGAAAATCCCCCAAAAACCATAGATCCAATCCCAAAACCAACCTAAACCTACCTGATGTTCTCCAAAACCAACAATTTACCCTTTTCCACCATGATGACCACGGAAAACGCAACGAAACCCAATGGAGACCCCAAAACACGTCAAAAACACCCCCAAAATGAATTGGATCACCCCCCCCCCAAAAAAAAAAAAAAAAAAAAAAAACAGAAGAAAACCCCATATATCATGAATCCACCCCAAAAGTCCCCCTAAACCTACCTGATGTTCTCCAAAACCCACAATTTACACTTTTCCACCATGATGACAACGGAAAACCCAACGAAACCCAACGAAGAACCCAAAACACGTCAGAAACACCCCAAAAATGAATTTGATTACCCCAAAACTGGAACAAAATCCCTCAAAACCATAGATCCACCACAAAAACACCCTAAATCTACCTGATGTTCTCCAAAACCCACAATTTACACTTTTCCACATTGATGACCATGGAAAACCCAACGAAACCCAACGGAGACCACAAAACACGTCAAAAACACGCCGAAAACCAACTGGATCACTTGAAAAAACAGACGAAAACCCTAAAAACCATGAATCTGCCCCAAAAGTCCTCATAAACCTACCTGATGTTCTCCAAAACCCACAATTTACACTTTTCCACCATGATGACCACGGAAAACCCAACGAAACCCAACGGAGAACCCAAAACACGTCAAAAACACCCCAAACAAGAACAGGATCACCCCCAAAACCAAAGAAAACCCCAAAAAGCACGGATCCAATCCCAAAACCACTCTAAACGTACCTGATATTCTCCAAATCCAAATGTCCACTCCCAACCACCATAAAACCCATTAGGAACTCAACGAAACCCAACGGAAACCCCAAAACACGTCAAAAACACCCCAAAAAAGAACTGAATCAGAAGAAAAAACACCAAAAACTATGAATTTCCCCGCAAAACCACCCTAAACTCACCTGATCTTCTTCAAAACCCACAATCCACTCCCATTTCCCTTAACGACCAACGAGAATCCAACTAAAACCCAACGGAGACCCCAAAACAAGTCAAAAACACCCCAAACAAGAACGGAATCACCCCCTAAACTGGAAGAAAATCCCCCAAAAACATAGATCCACCCCAAAACGACACTAAACCTACCTGATGTTCTCCAAAACACGCAAGTTAAACTTTTCCAACATGATGAAAAACAAGAACCCAACAAAACCCAACAGAGACCCCAAAACATGTCAAAAACACCCCAAAAAAGAACGGGATCACCCCCAAAACTGGAAGAAAATTCCCCCCCCCAAAAATTTACAATTTTCACCATGATGACCAACATGAACCAAACGAAAACCCAAAAGGAGACACCAAAACACGTCAAAAACACCCCAAAAAAGAAAGGGATCACCCATAAACTGGAAGAAAATCCCCAAAAAGCACAGATCCAATCCCAAAACCAGCCTAAACCTACCTGATGTTCTCCAAAACCCACAAATTTACCCTTTTCCACCATGATGACCATGGAAAACCCAACGAAACCCAATGGAGACAAAAAACATGTCAAAAAAAAACAAAAACAAAAACAAAAAAGAACAGGATCTCCCCAAAAAACAGAAGAAAAACCCAAATGCCATAGATCCACCCCAAAAGTCCCCCTAAGCCTACCTGATGTTCTCCAAAACCCACAATTTACCCTTTTTCACAATGATGACCAACGAGAACCCAACAAAACCCAACGGACAACCCCAAAACACGTCAAAAACACCCCAAAAAAGAACAGGATCACCCCAAAAAACAGAAGAAAACCCCAAATACCATGAATCCACCCCAAAAGTCCCCCTAAACCTACCTGAAGTTCTCCAAAACCCACAATTTACCCTTTTCCACCAAGATGCCAACAGAAAACCCAACAAAACCCAACAGAGACATCAAAACATGTCAAAAACACCCCAAACAAGAACGGGATAACCCCCAAAACTGGAAGAAAATCCCCAAAAAGCATGGATCCAATCCCAAAACCACCCTAAACCTACCTGATCTTCTCCAAATCCCAAAGTCCACTCCCAACCACCATAAAACCCATTAGGAACTCAACAAAACGCAACAGAAACCCCAAAACACCTCAAAAACACCCCAAAAGCAAACCGGATCAGAAGAAAATACGTGATTTAACCCCAAGAAAACCCTTAAACCTACCTGATCTTCTCCAAATCCCAAAATCCACTCCCACCCACCATAAAACCCATTAGGAACTCAACAAAACGCAACGGAAACCCCAAAACACGTCAAAAACACCCCAAAAAAGAACTGGATTAGAAGAAAAAAAAAAACAAAACTATGCATTTCCCTCCCAAATCACCCTAAACTCACCTGATCTTCTTCAAAACCCACAATCCACTCCCATTTAGCTTAACGACCAACGAGAACCCAACAAAACCCAACGGAGACCCCAAAAACGTCAAAAACACCCCAAAAAAGAACTGGTTCAACCCCAACAACGAAAGAAAACCCCAAAAGCCATAGATCCACACCAAAAATCCCCCTAAACCAACCTGAAGTTCTCCAAAACCCACAATTTACACTTTTCCACATTGATGACCATGGAAAACCCAACGAAACCCAACGGAGACCCCAAAAGAAGTCAAAAACACCCAAAACAAGAACGGGATAAACCCTAAAAACGAAAGAAAACCCCAAAAGCCATAGATCCACCCCAAAACCACCCTAAACCTACCTGATGTTCTCCAAAACCCACAATTTACACTTTTTCACCAGGATGACCAACATGAACCAAACGAAAACCCAAAACGAGACACCAAAACACGTCAAAAACACCCCAAAAATAAAGGGATCACCCATAAACTGGAAGAAAATCCCCAAAAAGCACGGATCCAATCCCAAAACCACCCTAAACCTACCTGATGATCTCCAAAACCCACAATTTACCATTTTCCACCACGATGACCAACGAGTACACAACAAAACCCAACGGAGACCCCCAAACACCTCAAAAATTTCCCAAAAAAGAACGGGACCACCCCAAGAAACAGAAGAAAACACCAAAAAACATGACTCTGCCCCAAAAGTCCCCCTAAACCTACCTGATGTTCTCCAAAAGCCACAATTTACACTTTTTCACCATGATGACCAACAAGAACCCAACTAAAACCCAACGGAGACCCCAAAACACGTCATAAACACCCCAAAATAGAACAGGATCACCCAAAAAAAAACAGAAGAAAAGACCAAATACCATGAATCCACCCCCAAATTCCCCTAAACCTACCTGAAGTTCTCCAAAACCCACAATTTACAATTTTCCACCACCATGACCACGGAAAACCCAAGGAATACCAACGAAGACCCCAAAACACGTCAAAAACACCCCAAAAAAGAACGGGATCACCCCCAAAAACAAAAGAAAATCCCCCAAAAACCATAGATCCAATCCCAAAACCAACCTAAACCTACCTGATGTTCTCCAAAACCAACAATTTACCCTTTTCCACCATGATGACCACGGAAAACGCAACGAAACCCAATGGAGACCCCAAAACACGTCAAAAACACCCCCAAAATGAATTGGATCACCCCCCCCCCCAAAAAAAAAAAAAAAAAAAAAAACCAGAAGAAAACCCCATATATCATGAATCCACCCCAAAAGTCCCCCTAAACCTACCTGATGTTCTCCAAAACCCACAATTTACACTTTTCCACCATGATGACAACGGAAAACCCAACGAAACCCAACGAAGAACCCAAAACACGTCAGAAACACCCCCAAAATGAATTTGATTACCCCAAAACTGGAACAAAATCCCTCAAAACCATAGATCCACCACAAAAACACCCTAAATCTACCTGATGTTCTCCAAAACCCACAATTTACACTTTTCCACATTGATGACCACGGAAAACCCAACGAAACCCAACGGAGACCACAAAACACGTCAAAAACACGCCGAAAACCAACTGGATCACTTGAAAAAACAGACGAAAACCCTAAAAACCATGAATCTGCCCCAAAAGTCCTCATAAACCTACCTGATGTTTCTCCAAAACCCACAATTTACACTTTTCCACCATGATGACCACGGAAAACCCAACGAAACCCAACGGAGAACCCAAAACACGTCAAAAACACCCCAAACAAGAACAGGATCACCCCAAAACCAAAGAAAACCCCAAAAAGCACGGATCCAATCCCAAAACCACTCTAAACGTACCTGATATTCTCCAAATCCAAATGTCCACTCCCAACCACCATAAAACCCATTAGGAACTCAACGAAACCCAACGGAAACCCCAAAACACGTCAAAAACACCCCAAAAAAGAACTGAATCAGAAGAAAAAACACCAAAAACTATGAATTTCCCGCAAAACCACCCTAAACTCACCTGATCTTCTTCAAAACCCACAATCCACTCCCATTTCCCTTAACGACCAACGAGAATCCAACTAAAACCCAACGGAGACCCCAAAACAAGTCAAAAACACCCCAAACAAGAACGGAATCACCCCCTAAACTGGAAGAAAATCCCCCAAAAACATAGATCCACCCCAAAACGACACTAAACCTACCTGATGTTCTCCAAAACACGCAAGTTAAACTTTTCCAACATGATGAAAAACAAGAACCCAACAAAACCCAACAGAGACCCCAAAACATGTCAAAAACACCCCAAAAAAGAACGGGATCACCCATAAACTGGAAGAAAATCCCCAAAAAGCACAGATCCAATCCCAAAACCAGCCTAAACCTACCTGATGTTCTAAACCCACAAATTTACCCTTTTCCACCATGATGACCATGGAAAACCCAACGAAACCCAATGGAGACAAAAAACATGTCAAAAAAAAAAAAAAACAAAAACAAAAAAGAACAGGATCTCCCCAAAAAACAGAAGAAAAACCCAAATGCCATAGATCCACCCCAAAAGTCCCCCTAAGCCTACCTGATGTTCTCCAAAACCCACAATTTACCCTTTTTCACAATGATGACCAACGAGAACCCAACAAAACCCAACGGACAACCCCAAAACACGTCAAAAACACCCCAAAAAAGAACAGGATCACCCCAAAAAACAGAAGAAAACCCCAAATACCATGAATCCACCCCAAAAGTCCCCCTAAACCTACCTGAAGTTCTCCAAAACCCACAATTTACCCTTTTCCACCAAGATGCCAACAGAAAACCCAACAAAACCCAACAGAGACATCAAAACATGTCAAAAACACCCCAAACAAGAACGGGATAACCCCCAAAACTGGAAGAAAATCCCCAAAAAGCATGGATCCAATCCCAAAACCACCCTAAACCTACCTGATCTTCTCCAAATCCCAAAGTCCACTCCCAACCACCATAAAACCCATTAGGAACTCAACAAAACGCAACAGAAACCCCAAAACACCTCAAAAACACCCCAAAAGCAAACCGGATCAGAAGAAAATACGTGATTTAACCCCAAGAAAACCCTTAAACCTACCTGATCTTCTCCAAATCCCAAAATCCACTCCCACCCACCATAAAACCCATTAGGAACTCAACAAAACGCAACGGAAACCCCAAAACACGTCAAAAACACCCCAAAAAAGAACTGGATCAGAAGAAAAAAAAAAACAAAACTATGCATTTCCCTCCCAAATCACCCTAAACTCACCTGATCTTCTTCAAAACCCACAATCCACTCCCATTTAGCTTAACGACCAACGAGAACCCAACAAAACCCAACGGAGACCCCAAAAACGTCAAAAACACCCCAAAAAAGAACTGGTTCAACCCCAACAACGAAAGAAAACCCCAAAAGCCATAGATCCACACCAAAAATCCCCCTAAACCAACCTGAAGTTCTCCAAAACCCACAATTTACACTTTTCCACATTGATGACCATGGAAAACCCAACGAAACCCAACGGAGACCCCAAAAGAAGTCAAAAACACCCAAAACAAGAACGGGATAAACCCTAAAAACGAAAGAAAACCCCAAAAGCCATAGATCCACCCCAAAACCACCCTAAACCTACCTGATGTTCTCCAAAACCCACAATTTACACTTTTTCACCAGGATGACCAACATGAACCAAACGAAAACCCAAAACGAGACACCAAAACACGTCAAAAACACCCCAAAAATAAAGGGATCACCCATAAACTGGAAGAAAATCCCCAAAAAGCACGGATCCAATCCCAAAACCACCCTAAACCTACCTGATGATCTCCAAAACCCACAATTTACCATTTTCCACCACGATGACCAACGAGTACACAACAAAACCCAACGGAGACCCCCAAACACCTCAAAAATTTCCCAAAAAAGAACGGGACCACCCCAAGAAACAGAAGAAAACACCAAAAAACATGACTCTGCCCCAAAAGTCCCCCTAAACCTACCTGATGTTCTCCAAAAGCCACAATTTACACTTTTTCACCATGATGACCAACAAGAACCCAACTAAAACCCAACGGAGACCCCAAAACACGTCATAAACACCCCAAAATAGAACAGGATCACCCAAAAAAAAACAGAAGAAAAGACCAAATACCATGAATCCACCCCCAAATTCCCCTAAACCTACCTGAAGTTCTCCAAAACCCACAATTTACAATTTTCCACCACCATGACCACGGAAAACCCAAGGAATACCAACGAAGACCCCAAAACACGTCAAAAACACCCCAAAAAAGAACGGGATCACCCCCAAAAACAAAAGAAAATCCCCCAAAAACCATAGATCCAATCCCAAAACCAACCTAAACCTACCTGATGTTCTCCAAAACCAACAATTTACCCTTTTCCACCATGATGACCACGGAAAACGCAACGAAACCCAATGGAGACCCCAAAACACGTCAAAAACACCCCCAAAATGAATTGGATCACCCCCCCCCCCAAAAAAAAAAAAAAAAAAAAAAAACAGAAGAAAACCCCATATATCATGAATCCACCCCAAAAGTCCCCCTAAACCTACCTGATGTTCTCCAAAACCCACAATTTACACTTTTCCACCATGATGACAACGGAAAACCCAACGAAACCCAACGAAGAACCCAAAACACGTCAGAAACACCCCCAAAATGAATTTGATTACCCCAAAACTGGAACAAAATCCCTCAAAACCATAGATCCACCACAAAAACACCCTAAATCTACCTGATGTTCTCCAAAACCCACAATTTACACTTTTCCACATTGATGACCACGGAAAACCCAACGAAACCCAACGGAGACCACAAAACACGTCAAAAACACGCCGAAAACCAACTGGATCACTTGAAAAAACAGACGAAAACCCTAAAAACCATGAATCTGCCCCAAAAGTCCTCATAAACCTACCTGATGTTCTCCAAAACCCACAATTTACACTTTTCCACCATGATGACCACGGAAAACCCAACGAAACCCAACGGAGAACCCAAAACACGTCAAAAACACCCCAAACAAGAACAGGATCACCCCCAAAACCAAAGAAAACCCCAAAAAGCACGGATCCAATCCCAAAACCACTCTAAACGTACCTGATATTCTCCAAATCCAAATGTCCACTCCCAACCACCATAAAACCCATTAGGAACTCAACGAAACCCAACGGAAACCCCAAAACACGTCAAAAACACCCCAAAAAAGAACTGAATCAGAAGAAAAAAACACCAAAAACTATGAATTTCCCCGCAAAACCACCCTAAACTCACCTGATCTTCTTCAAAACCCACAATCCACTCCCATTTCCCTTAACGACCAACGAGAATCCAACTAAAACCCAACGGAGACCCCAAAACAAGTCAAAAACACCCCAAACAAGAACGGAATCACCCCCTAAACTGGAAGAAAATCCCCAAAAACATAGATCCACCCCAAAACGACACTAAACCTACCTGATGTTCTCCAAAACACGCAAGTTAAACTTTTCCAACATGATGAAAAACAAGAACCCAACAAAACCCAACAGAGACCCCAAAACATGTCAAAAACACCCCAAAAAAGAACGGGATCACCCATAAACTGGAAGAAAATCCCCAAAAAGCACAGATCCAATCCCAAAACCAGCCTAAACCTACCTGATGTTCTCCAAAACCCACAAATTTACCCTTTTCCACCATGATGACCATGGAAAACCCAACGAAACCCAATGGAGACAAAAAACATGTCAAAAAAAAAAAAAAAACAAAAACAAAAAAGAACAGGATCTCCCCAAAAAACAGAAGAAAAACCCAAATGCCATAGATCCACCCCAAAAGTCCCCCTAAGCCTACCTGATGTTCTCCAAAACCCACAATTTACCCCTTTTTCACAATGATGACCAACGAGAACCCAACAAAACCCAACGGACAACCCCAAAACACGTCAAAAACACCCCAAAAAAGAACAGGATCACCCCAAAAAACAGAAGAAAACCCCAAATACCATGAATCCACCCCAAAAGTCCCCCTAAACCTACCTGAAGTTCTCCAAAACCCACAATTTACCCTTTTCCACCAAGATGCCAACAGAAAACCCAACAAAACCCAACAGAGACATCAAAACATGTCAAAAACACCCCAAACAAGAACGGGATAACCCCCAAAACTGGAAGAAAATCCCCAAAAAGCATGGATCCAATCCCAAAACCACCCTAAACCTACCTGATCTTCTCCAAATCCCAAAGTCCACTCCCAACCACCATAAAACCCATTAGGAACTCAACAAAACGCAACAGAAACCCCAAAACACCTCAAAAACACCCCAAAAGCAAACCGGATCAGAAGAAAATACGTGATTTAACCCCAAGAAAACCCTTAAACCTACCTGATCTTCTCCAAATCCCAAAATCCACTCCCACCCACCATAAAACCCATTAGGAACTCAACAAAACGCAACGGAAACCCCAAAACACGTCAAAAACACCCCAAAAAAGAACTGGATCAGAAGAAAAAAAAAAAACAAAACTATGCATTTCCCTCCCAAATCACCCTAAACTCACCTGATCTTCTTCAAAACCCACAATCCACTCCCATTTAGCTTAACGACCAACGAGAACCCAACAAAACCCAACGGAGACCCCAAAAACGTCAAAAACACCCCAAAAAAGAACTGGTTCAACCCCAACAACGAAAGAAAACCCCAAAAGCCATAGATCCACACCAAAAATCCCCCTAAACCAACCTGAAGTTCTCCAAAACCCACAATTTACACTTTTCCACATTGATGACCATGGAAAACCCAACGAAACCCAACGGAGACCCAAAAGAAGTCAAAAACACCCAAAACAAGAACGGGATAAACCCTAAAAACGAAAGAAAACCCCAAAAGCCATAGATCCACCCCAAAACCACCCTAAACCTACCTGATGTTCTCCAAAACCCACAATTTACACTTTTTCACCAGGATGACCAACATGAACCAAACGAAAACCCAAAACGAGACACCAAAACACGTCAAAAACACCCCAAAAATAAAGGGATCACCCATAAACTGGAAGAAAATCCCCAAAAAGCACGGATCCAATCCCAAAACCACCCTAAACCTACCTGATGATCTCCAAAACCCACAATTTACCATTTTCCACCACGATGACCAACGAGTACACAACAAAACCCAACGGAGACCCCCAAACACCTCAAAAATTTCCCAAAAAAGAACGGGACCACCCCAAGAAACAGAAGAAAACACCAAAAAACATGACTCTGCCCCAAAAGTCCCCCTAAACCTACCTGATGTTCTCCAAAAGCCACAATTTACACTTTTTCACCATGATGACCAACAAGAACCCAACTAAAACCCAACGGAGACCCCAAAACACGTCATAAACACCCCAAAATAGAACAGGATCACCCAAAAAAAAACAGAAGAAAAGACCAAATACCATGAATCCACCCCCAAATTCCCCTAAACCTACCTGAAGTTCTCCAAAACCCACAATTTACAATTTTCCACCACCATGACCACGGAAAACCCAAGGAATACCAACGAAGACCCCAAAACACGTCAAAAACACCCCAAAAAAGAACGGGATCACCCCCAAAAACAAAAGAAAATCCCCCAAAAACCATAGATCCAATCCCAAAACCAACCTAAACCTACCTGATGTTCTCCAAAACCAACAATTTACCCTTTTCCACCATGATGACCACGGAAAACGCAACGAAACCCAATGGAGACCCCAAAACACGTCAAAAACACCCCCAAAATGAATTGGATCACCCCCCCCCCCAAAAAAAAAAAAAAAAAAAAACAGAAGAAAACCCCATATATCATGAATCCACCCCAAAAGTCCCCCTAAACCTACCTGATGTTCTCCAAAACCCACAATTTACACTTTTCCACCATGATGACAACGGAAAACCCAACGAAACCCAACGAAGAACCCAAAACACGTCAGAAACACCCCCAAAATGAATTTGATTACCCCAAAACTGGAACAAAATCCCTCAAAACCATAGATCCACCACAAAAACACCCTAAATCTACCTGATGTTCTCCAAAACCCACAATTTACACTTTTCCACATTGATGACCACGGAAAACCCAACGAAACCCAACGGAGACCACAAAACACGTCAAAAACACGCCGAAAACCAACTGGATCACTTGAAAAAACAGACGAAAACCCTAAAAACCATGAATCTGCCCCAAAAGTCCTCATAAACCTACCTGATGTTCTCCAAAACCCACAATTTACACTTTTCCACCATGATGACCACGGAAAACCCAACGAAACCCAACGGAGAACCCAAAACACGTCAAAAACACCCCAAACAAGAACAGGATCACCCCCAAAACCAAAGAAAACCCCAAAAAGCACGGATCCAATCCCAAAACCACTCTAAACGTACCTGATATTCTCCAAATCCAAATGTCCACTCCCAACCACCATAAAACCCATTAGGAACTCAACGAAACCCAACGGAAACCCCAAAACACGTCAAAAACACCCCAAAAAAGAACTGAATCAGAAGAAAAAACACCAAAAACTATGAATTTCCCCGCAAAACCACCCTAAACTCACCTGATCTTCTTCAAAACCCACAATCCACTCCCATTTCCCTTAACGACCAACGAGAATCCAACTAAAACCCAACGGAGACCCCAAAACAAGTCAAAAACACCCCAAACAAGAACGGAATCACCCCCTAAACTGGAAGAAAATCCCCCAAAAACATAGATCCACCCCAAAACGACACTAAACCTACCTGATGTTCTCCAAAACACGCAAGTTAAACTTTTCCAACATGATGAAAAACAAGAACCCAACAAAACCCAACAGAGACCCCAAAACATGTCAAAAACACCCCAAAAAAGAACGGGATCACCCCCAAAACTGGAAGAAAATTCCCCCCCCCAAAAATTTACAATTTTCACCATGATGACCAACATGAACCAAACGAAAACCCAAAAGGAGACACCAAAACACGTCAAAAACACCCCAAAAAAGAAAGGGATCACCCATAAACTGGAAGAAAATCCCCAAAAAGCACAGATCCAATCCCAAAACCAGCCTAAACCTACCTGATGTTCTCCAAAACCCACAAATTTACCCTTTTCCACCATGACGACCATGGAAAACCCAACGAAACCCAATGGAGACAAAAAACATGTCAAAAAAAAAAAAAACAAAAAAAAAAACAAAAAAGAACAGGATCTCCCCAAAAAACAGAAGAAAAACCCAAATGCCATAGATCCACCCCAAAAGTCCCCCTAAGCCTACCTGATGTTCTCCAAAACCCACAATTTACCCTTTTTCACAATGATGACCAACGAGAACCCAACAAAACCCAACGGACAACCCCAAAACACGTCAAAAACACCCCAAAAAAGAACAGGATCACCCCAAAAAACAGAAGAAAACCCCAAATACCATGAATCCACCCCAAAAGTCCCCCTAAACCTACCTGAAGTTCTCCAAAACCCACAATTTACCCTTTTCCACCAAGATGCCAACAGAAAACCCAACAAAACCCAACAGAGACATCAAAACATGTCAAAAACACCCCAAACAAGAACGGGATAACCCCCAAAACTGGAAGAAAATCCCCAAAAAGCATGGATCCAATCCCAAAACCACCCTAAACCTACCTGATCTTCTCCAAATCCCAAAGTCCACTCCCAACCACCATAAAACCCATTAGGAACTCAACAAAACGCAACAGAAACCCCAAAACACCTCAAAAACACCCCAAAAGCAAACCGGATCAGAAGAAAATACGTGATTTAACCCCAAGAAAACCCTTAAACCTACCTGATCTTCTCCAAATCCCAAAATCCACTCCCACCCACCATAAAACCCATTAGGAACTCAACAAAACGCAACGGAAACCCCAAAACACGTCAAAAACACCCCAAAAAAGAACTGGATCAGAAGAAAAAAAAAAACAAAACTATGCATTTCCCTCCCAAATCACCCTAAACTCACCTGATCTTCTTCAAAACCCACAATCCACTCCCATTTAGCTTAACGACCAACGAGAACCCAACAAAACCCAACGGAGACCCCAAAAACGTCAAAAACACCCCAAAAAAGAACTGGTTCAACCCCAACAACGAAAGAAAACCCCAAAAGCCATAGATCCACACCAAAAATCCCCCTAAACCAACCTGAAGTTCTCCAAAACCCACAATTTACACTTTTCCACATTGATGACCATGGAAAACCCAACGAAACCCAACGGAGACCCCAAAAGAAGTCAAAAACACCCAAAACAAGAACGGGATAAACCCTAAAAACGAAAGAAAACCCCAAAAGCCATAGATCCACCCCAAAACCACCCTAAACCTACCTGATGTTCTCCAAAACCCACAATTTACACTTTTTCACCAGGATGACCAACATGAACCAAACGAAAACCCAAAACGAGACACCAAAACACGTCAAAAACACCCCAAAAATAAAGGGATCACCCATAAACTGGAAGAAAATCCCCAAAAAGCACGGATCCAATCCCAAAACCACCCTAAACCTACCTGATGATCTCCAAAACCCACAATTTACCATTTTCCACCACGATGACCAACGAGTACACAACAAAACCCAACGGAGACCCCCAAACACCTCAAAAATTTCCCAAAAAAGAACGGGACCACCCCAAGAAACAGAAGAAAACACCAAAAAACATGACTCTGCCCCAAAAGTCCCCCTAAACCTACCTGATGTTCTCCAAAAGCCACAATTTACACTTTTTCACCATGATGACCAACAAGAACCCAACTAAAACCCAACGGAGACCCCAAAACACGTCATAAACACCCCAAAATAGAACAGGATCACCCAAAAAAAAACAGAAGAAAAGACCAAATACCATGAATCCACCCCCAAATTCCCCTAAACCTACCTGAAGTTCTCCAAAACCCACAATTTACAATTTTCCACCACCATGACCACGGAAAACCCAAGGAATACCAACGAAGACCCCAAAACACGTCAAAAACACCCCAAAAAAGAACGGGATCACCCCCAAAAACAAAAGAAAATCCCCCAAAAACCATAGATCCAATCCCAAAACCAACCTAAACCTACCTGATGTTCTCCAAAACCAACAATTTACCCTTTTCCACCATGATGACCACGGAAAACGCAACGAAACCCAATGGAGACCCCAAAACACGTCAAAAACACCCCCAAAATGAATTGGATCACCCCCCCCCCAAAAAAAAAAAAAAAAAAAAAAACAGAAGAAAACCCCATATATCATGAATCCACCCCAAAAGTCCCCCTAAACCTACCTGATGTTCTCCAAAACCCACAATTTACACTTTTCCACCATGATGACAACGGAAAACCCAACGAAACCCAACGAAGAACCCAAAACACGTCAGAAACACCCCAAAAATGAATTTGATTACCCCAAAACTGGAACAAAATCCCTCAAAACCATAGATCCACCACAAAAACACCCTAAATCTACCTGATGTTCTCCAAAACCCACAATTTACACTTTTCCACATTGATGACCACGGAAAACCCAACGAAACCCAACGGAGACCACAAAACACGTCAAAAACACGCCGAAAACCAACTGGATCACTTGAAAAAACAGACGAAAACCCTAAAAACCATGAATCTGCCCCAAAAGTCCTCATAAACCTACCTGATGTTCTCCAAAACCCACAATTTACACTTTTCCACCATGATGACCACGGAAAACCCAACGAAACCCAACGGAGAACCCAAAACACGTCCAAAACACCCCAAACAAGAACAGGATCACCCCCAAAACCAAAGAAAACCCCAAAAAGCACGGATCCAATCCCAAAACCACTCTAAACGTACCTGATCTTCTCCAAATCCAAATGTCCACTCCCAACCACCATAAAACCCATTAGGAACTCAACGAAACCCAACGGAAACCCCAAAACACGTCAAAAACACCCCAAAAAAGAACTGAATCAGAAGAAAAAACACCAAAAACTATGAATTTCCCCGCAAAACCACCCTAAACTCACCTGATCTTCTTCAAAACCCACAATCCACTCCCATTTCCCTTAACGACCAACGAGAATCCAACTAAAACCCAACGGAGACCCCAAAACAAGTCAAAAACACCCCAAACAAGAACGGAATCACCCCCTAAACTGGAAGAAAATCCCCCAAAAACATAGATCCACCCCAAAACGACACTAAACCTACCTGATGTTCTCCAAAACACGCAAGTTAAACTTTTCCAACATGATGAAAAACAAGAACCCAACAAAACCCAACAGAGACCCCAAAACATGTCAAAAACACCCCAAAAAAGAACGGGATCACCCCCAAAACTGGAAGAAAATTCCCCCCCCCAAAAATTTACAATTTTCACCATGATGACCAACATGAACCAAACGAAAACCCAAAAGGAGACACCAAAACACGTCAAAAACACCCCAAAAAAGAAAGGGATCACCCATAAACTGGAAGAAAATCCCCAAAAAGCACAGATCCAATCCCAAAACCAGCCTAAACCTACCTGATGTTCTCCAAAACCCACAAATTTACCCTTTTCCACCATGACGACCATGGAAAACCCAACGAAACCCAACGGAGAACCCAAAACACGTCCAAAACACCCCAAAAAAGAACGGGACCACCCCAAAAAAACAGAAAAAAAAAACAAATACCATGAATCCACCCCAAAAGTCCCCCTAAACCTACCTGATGTTCTCCAAACCCACAATTTACACTTTTCCACCATGATGACCACGGAAAACCCAACGAAACCCAACGGTTTTAAGAAAATTAAGCAAAAGAATTTTCATAGTGTCTAGGCAAGCATTATGCAGCTCCTTACTTCAGCAGGGAGCTTTCGCAACTCCCGCTCCTCAAACAGAACTCCTTGTTTTTATAATACAAAAGACAATGAACAAACTTTTATGGTGTATTACCCTAAGTTTTTGGGTTAGGGTTTTTTGCGTCTTAATGTTTTGGGGTTAGGGTTTGGAGCGCCCTAAGTTTTTGGGCTAGGGCTTTGAGCATTCCTAACGTTTTGGGTTGGGTTTGGGTTTTGAGCATCCTAAGATTTTGGGTTGGGGGTTTTAGGCATAGGTCTTCAGGGGTTTAGTGTGGTAAATAGTTTGGGTTAGGTCTGTAGGGGTTTCGAGGTTTTTTTGGATGTTAGGGCTTGAGGCTTTTTTTGTAAGGGCGGTGAGGGTTCCAGTGAGTGCTGGTAAATGCAGTTCTCGAGCACTCGGCCTGTGATTGGCCATGCTGGCTGTGCGGGGAATGCTGGTAGGTGTAGTTTTCCGGCACTGGGAGGCCATGTTGTGTGCCCAGAGCATGCCGGGAGATGTAGTTCTCGGGACTCCGGACTTCCGGGAGGCCATGTTGCGTACCCATGGTATGCCGGGAAATGTAGTTTTCGGATTCGGGACTTCCGGGAGGCCATGTTGAATGCCCAGAGCATACCGGGAGATGTAGTTCTCGGGAACTAGGGTTAGGGGCTAGGGCTGGGGCTAGAGTTAGGGTTTCGGGTGAGGGTTGGGGTTGGGGGTTATTGTTAGGCTTAGAGGGTTAGGGTTAGGCTTAGAGGGTTATGGTTAGGGATAGGTTAGGGGTAGGTTTAGAGGGTTAGGGTAAGGGTTAGGGGTTAGGGGTTGGGACTGTGGTTAGGCTTAGGGTAAGGGTTAGGGTGAGGGTATTAGGGTTAGGGTTCGGGTTCAGATTAGGGTAAGGGTTAGGGCAAAGGTAAGTGTTAGGGTAAGGCTAAGGGTAAGGCTTAGGGTGAGGATAAGGTTTAGGGAAAGGGTTAGGTTTAGGGTAAGGATTAGGGTAAGGGTAAGGATTAGGGTTAGGTTTAGGGTAAGAATAAGGGTAAGCTAATGGTTAGGATAAGGGTAAGGGTTAGGGTAAAGGTTTTCATTTGTTAAAGCTGAAACGCAGTATGCAATCTGGGACGTCACAGCCAGAGCTGCCTATGGCAAGGTGAGAGAGGAAAAGATGGAGCAGATGTTCTACTCCTAGTTTTTTCTTTATACGTAAATAAAAGTTTGAGCTAATTCCAGTTGGAAGAGTTCCAATTACTTGCTTGGTCATAATGTCTTTTAATATTGAAAGCTGCAGCAAAAGCATGGGGATTTTTGCTTCTAGAAACACCCTAGATCTCTTGTCTGCACTATGCATGCTTTTGAGCTAAAACTGATTAAAAAATAAAAAGAAAAATCACACACACACACACACAAAAAAAAAAAAAAAAAAAAACAAACACCACAGCTGCTGCTGCTGCTCTCTTCCTACTTCCTTGTGCTTTGCCCCTTCCCTTCCCAGGTGATTGGATTTGGGTGCTAGTCGGGGCCAAATGGTATGTGAGTCCCAGGCATCCCCTCAGAGAGCTCATTCTGCTTGGGCTGCTCTTTGGGGTGTTTGTTTTTCCTTCGGTCAGTTGCAGGCTTCTTCAGGTGGATGAGAGTTTATGGACTGATGCGTTTCCAAGTAGCGAGGGGTACGCACATCTTTTTGAGGTAACAGCTAGTAGGATCTGTTAGAATAATGTAGTACTTGGTGCCTTTATTGCATGCAGTTCTTTATCAGGTGAGTAACTGTTGCGAGTAACTGAAGTCAATGTTACTTGGTGTGTTTGCTATGCAGTGCCTGTGCGGACTATTGCACGAGACACAGCTTTCTGACATCTGGCCCAGCAACTACTAAATAAGGGGAGGGGAGAAGCTGAAGAACGACCAAAGGACAAAGCCTGGGAGGAAGACTACGAGCCTTCAGTACGAGCGGCCCCCAGAGGGACCACCGGAGACTGATAACGCCTGCACCAGTGGGAGGGTTTGGATTCTGGGAACTAATTAGAATAACCCTGCCTTTTGTAGAAGTAGTAATGAATATGTATTAGCCTAGCAGCATAAAAAGCAGCCGCCTGATGTAACTTGTGTGCGTCTTGGTGGAGCAGAGACTCCTGGCGCACCCAGCGCTACTTGCTTACCTCTATTCCTTTAATAAATCATAAACATTAATTGTAAGCCTATTTGGGACTCGGTCATTTATTACAAGTGGGACCTCCCGATGGGTGGAAGCTGTCGGGATAGCTCGGGATGCTGAGGCGTGGTGCTGCAAGGAGGTTGGTGGTCGGTGGCGCCCTGGGGCAGGCCGAATTGGGAGGGGGCGAGGCGGCGGGTGGTCGGTGGCTTCTGTGGAAAAGGCGCTTGTATGGGGGGGCTGCGCATTCAGAGGAACCTTGACAGGCTGCAGATAGGGGCAGGCAGGAACCTTTTGAAGTTCAGGAGAGGGAAATGCCAAGCCCTACCCCTAGGGAGAAACACCTCTGTTTACCAGCACTGGCTAGCTCGATACTGAATAAGCATTTCTTCATGGAAGGGGTGCTTTGCTATTAGAACAGGCTGCCCGGGGAAGTGGTAAGAGACCCGATCCTTAAAAGTATTGAAGAGACATGTGGACATAGCCCGGGAGTCCGGCCTCCGGCAGGGCGGGAGCTGGCTCTTCCGAGCCCCTGTGCTCCGGTCTTGTGCGACGCGTTTGCAAGCAGCACCGGGTGCCGGGTCCGACATCGGACGGTTCGGGGACGGCGATTCCGGGGCCGTCGGCTAGCGGGGGCCGGCTATGTCGTGTCCCGGGGATCCGACTTCAGGGGGCGTGGGGGCCGGCCGTGCAGTGAAGCGGGGGGCTGGCGTCCGCCGGCTTCCCAGAGAGCGGGCTTTCGGTCCCGTGCGGTTCGGTGGCCGGCCGTCCCGAAACCCTGGGCACCGGTCTTGTGCTAGACTCAGCGGGCTCCGGGGCCGAACTCGGCTTCTCGGGGCCGGCGGTCGCGGTGTCCAGGTGTCCCGCCTCGGGCGGCGCGGGGCCGGCTGTCCCTAGCAGCTGGGTTCCCAAGAGCTTCTGGGCTCCCAAGCGTCGCCCAAGACCGGATCCCAGAGAATCGGGACGGCCGGCCGCACCGCTGCGACTAGCACAAGCGTCTCCCGACAACGGAGCCCAGGAGCTTGCGAGGGTCAGATTCCGCGCCCCGGGATAGAGAAACGGGGAGCGCGGGTCGGCCGGCCGCAGCTTCGCACGGGACCGAACCCCCTGTCTCCGGCACGGCCAGACCCCGAGCCGGCAGACAGCAGCCTCCCGCTTCAGGGCACAGTCGGCCCCCAACCCGCCCGAGTTCTGATCGCCGGGACACGGGACAGCCGGCCGCGCCGCCCGAGGCCGGACACCTGGAGCCCGGGACCGCCGTCCCTGACAAAGCCAAAGTCGGACCCGGACCCCGCTGCGGCTAGCACACGCGTCGCCCAGGACCGCAGCCTAGGACCTCGGGACGGTCGCATCCCGCGCCTCCGGCAGGAGCTACCCGGGAGGGCAGGACGGCCTGCCGCAGCTCCGCAAGAGACCGAACCTGCTGGATTCCGGGACGGCCAGAGCCCGAGCCGGTGGGCAGCAGCCTCCCGCTTCACGGCTCGGCAGGCACCCACGTCGCCCGACTTCGGACCCACGGGACAGCCGGCACCCGCGCCGCCGGAGGCCGGACACACGGGCCTCGGCATCGCCGTCCCCGAACCGCACGAAGTCACACACGGTCTCCGGTGCGTCCAGCACACGCATCGCAAAGACCGGAGCCCAGATTATAGGATCAGCCAGCCCCGCGCCGCCCGAGGTCGGACCGGGAACCCGGTGCGCTTGGCACATGCGTCGCCCAAGAACGGCACCCAGGGCTGCGGGATGGTCGTGCGTCACGCAGCCCGAGTTCGGACCCCCGGAACACAGGACAACTGGCACCCGCGCTACCGGAGGACAGAATCCCGTGCCCCGGGATTGTGTTGTATTTTCTCCCCCTCCCTCTTTGAGGAGAGGGGGAGTGAGGGAGCGGTTGTGGTGGAGCTCGGCTGCCCACCTGATTAAACCACCACTGTCCTTTTTGGCGCCCAACGTGGGGCTCGAGGGTTGAGATAACAGTAGTATTGATTGAAGTATTTACAACTAACATATTGGTTGTCATAATGCTCGGTTTTCTGGTAATACTTTTCTGTGTGGATATGTTGTATGTAGCCCACTCTGTTTTCTTTTTTCCTTTACATCCGATCGGAGAAAATATTGAAGTCTGTGCTTGTTTTTTTAACATGTTGTGCTGTAACATACTGGCCTTCAGTTTGGTTTGGTATTCAAGCCCGGCATTGTTATCCTCCTGGTCTCCTGGAGATTATATTATTGACAATATTAAGAATTACAGTGCCTTCTTTTTTGCCCCCAGCAGTCAATCAATGAATAATATCGGGTGTGGTGTCTTCTACTTTTCTCCCTGTGGGCTAATTACAGCAGCCTTTCAGTATCTTGGATACCCCGGTGAGATATTATCCTCCTCTTACTAGGTGTAGTGTTTGTCTTCTTCCCCAAGGCAAAGCAGTTTATTAAGAATATTATCCAAGGACCTGTCCCCTGACAAAGTTGTGGGTGGCAAGGTGTGTGGGGGGATTTGGGCAGGTACCTATCACGGTTTTCTCCTCCAATGGTTCTAAATTTCACCCCTGAACAAGTACAAAATCCAAGAAAGTTGTTAGAATGTTTGAAAGATTTATGCCCTGACCCTGGCAATACTAGAGAACTCCACTAGCTGGCTGCACTCTGCTGGGGTCTGGCTTACGCCTAGCAGATGTCAATTAACATTGCCCAGCACCCTCAAGGGGATAGGGAGGTTCTTGAATTTGATGATGAGACAGCACACACTGTGACCACCCCAGAGGACCGACCATCTTTGGTATCAGTCGCCCCCGTAGTAAAGACAAAACAGTGGAAACGGAGATCAGGTCGTTTAGTAAGGGAAGGAGCGCCTCCTATGGATGAGGGAGAAGAGGAAAAGGCAAGCGGCTCTAAAGCAGCGTTATCACGGCAACATCACGAAGAAGAGACTGAAATCATAGATGAATCAGAAACTACTCGGTCTCTATCCTTGAGTGAGCTGCGAGAAATACGAAAAGCCTTCAGTCGCCGTCCAGGTGAGCACATCCTCACTTGGCTGCTTCGACGCTGGGATAGTGGGGCCAATACCCAACAGCTAGAAGGCAACGAAGCCAAGCAGCTGGGATCCCACAAGCCTCTGGGAAGATTGAGAGGTACAATGGACTGTTAAAAACTATGCTGCGAGCATTGGGTGCTGCGACATGGAAACATTAGGATATAAACCTACCAGAGGCCACTTGCTTAGTTAACAACAGGGGGTCTGAAAGCCGTGCTGGTCCTGCTGAAACAAAACCCCTACACACTGTGGGAGAAGCTAAAGTCACTGTAGTGCATGTGGGGAAGTGGATGGGGAAGGCGGTGTGGGTTGCCCCTGCCATGGGAAAAGGCAAACCCACTCGTGGGATTGTCTTTGCCCAAGGTCCAGGGTATACCTGGTGGGTGATGCAGAAAGATGGGGATATCAAGTGTGTGCCTCAAGGAGATTTAACACTGGGAGAAAATTAATCTGTCATCCAAGTTATGTGTTGTAGGAGGACACTGCAGAACCAATGAAAGGTCAACTTTGCAAGGAACCAGGCAAGTGCAACAGTGATGTGAGCTAAGCTGGTGCTGGTGTCAAGAAAACCAACTTCGCCTGCCCTGAGTGACCACTTTGACGGATGATGGTGAAACCATCAACAGTTTTTTATGAGCATTTTGGGAAAATACCTATAGAATAAAGAGAAGTACAGACATAAAAATGCTTCAATGGACAGAAAACTATGGTGATGAGACCATCTATATACTAAACTGTACCTGATTGTGACACAAATGTTATGGAATAAGGGGTGGAAGTTGTGTTGCGTCTGTCTGAGCTGGAGTCACCGTTTCCCTGCAGCAGCCCGCACAGTGCTGTACTCTGCACTCGTAGCTGGAACAACACTGAAATCACTCCAGTGTTGTGCCTATTGCTGCATAGTGCTGGCACAGCATCAGGACTCTTTCCAAGTCCCTAAGAGCCAGGCACGAGTGCCGGCTGTCCCGTGTTCCGGGCGTCCGAACTCGGGCTGCGTGACGCACGACTATCCCGCGGCTCTGGGTGCCGTTCTTGGGCGACGCATGTGCCAAGCGCACCGGGTTCCCGGTCCGACCTCGGGCGGCGCGGGGCTGGCTGATCCTATAATCTGGGCTCCGGTCTTTGCGATGCGTGTGCTGGACGCACCGGAGACCGTGTGTGACTTCGTGCGGTTCGGGGATGGCGATGCCGAGGCCCGTGTGTCCGGCCTCCGGCGGCGCGGGTGCCGGCTGTCCCGTGGGTCCGAAGTCGGGCGACGTGGGTGCCTGCCGAGCCGTGAAGCGGGAGGCTGCTGCCCACCGGCTCGGGCTCTGGCCGTCCCGGAATCCAGCAGGTTCGGTCTCTTGCGGAGCTGCGGCAGGCCGTCCTGCCCTCCCGGGTAGCTCCTGCCGGAGGCGCGGGATGCGACCGTCCCGAGGTCCTAGGCTGCGGTCCTGGGCGACGCGTGTGCTAGCCGCAGCGGGGTCCGGGTCCGACTTTGGCTTTGTCAGGGACGGCGGTCCCGGGCTCCAGGTGTCCGGCCTCGGGCGGCGCGGCCGGCTGTCCCGTGTCCCGGCGATCAGAACTCGGGCGGGTTGGGGGCCGACTGTGCCCTGAAGCGGGAGGCTGCTGTCTGCCGGCTCGGGGTCTGGCCGTGCCGGAGACAGGGGGTTCGGTCCCGTGCGAAGCTGCGGCCGGCCGACCCGCGCTCCCCGTTTCTCTATCCCGGGGCGCGGAATCTGACCCTCGCAAGCTCCTGGGCTCCGTTGTCGGGAGACGCTTGTGCTAGTCGCAGCGGTGCGGCCGGCCGTCCCGATTCTCTGGGATCCGGTCTTGGGCGACGCTTGGGAGCCCAGAAGCTCTTGGGAACCCAGCTGCTAGGGACAGCCGGCCCCGCGCCGCCCGAGGCGGGACACCTGGACACCGCGACCGCCGGCCCCGAGAAGCCGAGTTCGGCCCCGGAGCCCGCTGAGTCTAGCACAAGACCGGTGCCCAGGGTTTCGGGACGGCCGGCCACCGAACCGCACGGGACCGAAAGCCCGCTCTCTGGGAAGCCGGCGGACGCCAGCCCCCCGCTTCACTGCACGGCCGGCCCCCACGCCCCCTGAAGTCGGATCCCCGGGACACGACATAGCCGGCCCCCGCTAGCCGACGGCCCCGGAATCGCCGTCCCCGAACCGTCCGATGTCGGACCCGGCACCCGGTGCTGCTTGCAAACGCGTCGCACAAGACCGGAGCACAGGGGCTCGGAAGAGCCAGCTCCCGCCCTGCCGGAGGCCGGACTCCCGGGCTATGTCCACATGTCTCTTCAATACTTTTAAGGATCGGGTCTCTTACCACTTCCCCGGGCAGCCTGTTCTAATAGCAAAGCACCCCTTCCATGAAGAAATGCTTATTCAGTATCGAGCTAGACAGTGCTGGTAAACAGAGGTGTTTCTCCCTAGGGGTAGGGCTTGGCATTTCCCTCTCCTGAACTTCAAAAGGTTCCTGCCTGCCCCTATCTGCAGCCTGTCAAGGTTCCTCTGAATGCGCAGCCCCCCCATACAAGCGCCTTTTCCACAGAAGCCACCGACCACCCGCCGCCTCGCCCCCTCCCAATTCGGCCTGCCCCAGGGCGCCACCGACCACCAACCTCCTTGCAGCACCACGCCTCAGCATCCCGAGCTATCCCGACAGCTTCCACCCATCGGGAGGTCCCACTTGTAATAAATGACCGAGTCCCAAATAGGCTTACAATTAATGTTTATGATTTATTAAAGGAATAGAGGTAAGCAAGCAGCGCTGGGTGCGCCAGGAGTCTCTGCTCCACCAAGACGCACACAAGTTACATCAGGCGGCTGGTTTTTATGCTGCTAGGCTAATACATATTCATTACTACTTCTACAAAAGGCAGGGTTATTCTAATTAGTTCCCAGAATCCAAACCCTCCCACTGGTGCAGGCGTTATCAGTCTCCGGTGGTCCCTCTGGGGGCCGCTCGTACTGAAGGCTCGTAGTCTTCCTCCCAGGCTTTGTTCTTTGGTCGTTCTTCAGCTTCTCCCCTCCCCTTATTTAGTAGTTGCTGGGCCAGATGTCAGAAAGCTGTGTCTCGTGCAATAGTCCGCACAGGCACTGCATAGCAAACACACCAAGTAACATTGACTTCAGTTACTCGCAACAGTTACTCACCTGATAAAGAACTGCATGCAATAAAGGCACCAAGTACTACATTATTCTAACAGATCCTACTAGCTGTTACCTCAAAAAGATGTGCGTACCCCTCGCTACTTGGAAACGCATCAGTCCATAAACTCTCATCCACCTGAAGAAGCCTGCAACTGACCGAAGGAAAAACAAACACCCCAAAGAGCAGCCCAAGCAGAATGAGCTCTCTGAGGGGATGCCTGGGACTCACATACCATTTGGCCCCGACTAGCACCCAAATCCAATCACCTGGGAAGGGAAGGGGCAAAGCACAAGGAAGTAGGAAGAGAGCAGCAGCAGCAGCTGTGGTGTTTGGTTTTTTTTTTTTTTTTTTTGTGTGTGTGTGTGTGATTTTTCTTTTTATTTTTTAATCAGTTTTAGCTCAAAAGCATGCATAGTGCAGAAAAGAGATCTAGGGTGTTTCTAGAAGCAAAAATCCCCATGCTTTTGCTGCAGCTTTCAATATTAAAAGACATTATGACCAAGCAAGTAATTGGAACTCTTCCAACTGGAATTAGCTCAAACTTTTATTTACGTATAAAGAAAAAACTAGGAGTAGAACATCTGCTCCATCTTTTCCTCTCTCACCTTGCCATAGGCAGCTCTGGCTGTGACGTCCCAGATTGCATACTGCGTTTCAGCTTTAACAAATGAAAACCTTTACCCTAACCCTTACCCTTATCCTAACCATTAGCTTACCCTTATTCTTACCCTAAACCTAACCCTAATCCTTACCCTTACCCTAATCCTTACCCTAAACCTAACCCTTTCCCTAAACCTTATCCTCACCCTAAGCCTTACCCTTAGCCTTACCCTAACACTTACCTTTGCCCTAACCCTTACCCTAATCTGAACCCGAACCCTAACCCTAATACCCTCACCCTAACCCTTACCCTAAGCCTAACCACAGTCCCAACCCCTAACCCCTAACCCTTACCCTAACCCTCTAAACCTACCCCTAACCTATCCCTAACCATAACCCTCTAAGCCTAACCCTAACCCTCTAAGCCTAACAATAACCCCCAACCCCAACCCTCACCCGAAACCCTAACTCTAGCCCCAGCCCTAGCCCCTAACCCTAGTTCCCGAGAACTACATCTCCCGGTATGCTCTGGGCATTCAACATGGCCTCCCGGAAGTCCCGAATCCGAAAACTACATTTCCCGGCATACTCTGGGTACGCAACATGGCCTCCCGGAAGTCCGGAGTCCCGAGAACTACATCTCCCGGCATGCTCTGGGCACACAACATGGCCTCCCAGTGCCGGAAAACTACACCTACCAGCATTCCCCGCACAGCCAGCATGGCCAATCACAGGCCGAGTGCTCGAGAACTGCATTTACCAGCACTCACTGGAACCCTCACCGCCCTTACAAAAAAAGCCTCAAGCCCTAACATCCAAAAAAACCTCGAAACCCCTACAGACCTAACCCAAACTATTTACCACACTAAACCCCTGAAGACCTATGCCTAAAACCCCCAACCCAAAATCTTAGGATGCTCAAAACCCAAACCCAACCCAAAACGTTAGGAATGCTCAAAGCCCTAGCCCAAAAACTTAGGGCGCTCCAAACCCTAACCCCAAAACATTAAGACGCAAAAAACCCTAACCCAAAAACTTAGGGTAATACACCATAAAAGTTTGTTCATTGTCTTTTGTATTATAAAAACAAGGAGTTCTGTTTGAGGAGCGGGAGTTGCGAAAGCTCCCTGCTGAAGTAAGGAGCTGCATAATGCTTGCCTAGACACTATGAAAATTCTTTTGCTTAATTTTCTTAAAACCGTTGGGTTTCGTTGGGTTTTCCGTGGTCATCATGGTGGAAAAGTGTAAATTGTGGGTTTGGAGAACATCAGGTAGGTTTAGGGGGACTTTTGGGGTGGATTCATGGTATTTGTTTTTTTTTTCTGTTTTTTTGGGGTGGTCCCGTTCTTTTTTGGGGTGTTTTGGACGTGTTTTGGGTTCTCCGTTGGGTTTCGTTGGGTTTTCCATGGTCATCATGGTGGAAAAGTGTAAATTGTGGGTTTGGAGAACATCAGGTAGGTTTAGGGGGACTTTTGGGGTGGATTCATGGTATTTGTTTTTTTTTTCTGTTTTTTTGGGGTGGTCCCGTTCTTTTTTGGGGTGTTTTGGACGTGTTTTGGGTTCTCCGTTGGGTTTCGTTGGGTTTTCCGTGGTCATCATGGTGGAAAAGTGTAAATTGTGGGTTTGGAGAACATCAGGTAGGTTTAGGGGGACTTTTGGGGTGGATTCATGGTATTTGTTTTTTTTTTCTGTTTTTTTTGGGGTGGTCCCGTTCTTTTTTGGGGTGTTTTTGACGTGTTTTGGGTTCTCCGTTGGGTTTCATTGGGTTTTCCGTGGTCATCATGGTGGAAAAGTGTAAATTGTGGGTTTGGAGAACATCAGGTAGGTTTAGGGGGACTTTTGGGGTGGATTCATGGTATTTGTTTTTTTTTTCTGTTTTTTTGGGGTGGTCCCGTTCTTTTTTGGGGTGTTTTGGACGTGTTTTGGGTTCTCCGTTGGGTTTCGTTGGGTTTTCCATGGTCATCATGGTGGAAAAGGGTAAATTTGTGGGTTTTGGAGAACATCAGGTAGGTTTAGGCTGGTTTTGGGATTGGATCTGTGCTTTTTGGGGATTTTCTTCCAGTTTATGGGTGATCCCTTTCTTTTTTGGGGTGTTTTTGACGTGTTTTGGTGTCTCCTTTTGGGTTTTCGTTTGGTTCATGTTGGTCATCATGGTGAAAATTGTAAATTTTTGGGGGGGGGAATTTTCTTCCAGTTTTGGGGGTGATCCCGTTCTTTTTTGGGGTGTTTTTGACATGTTTTGGGGTCTCTGTTGGGTTTTGTTGGGTTCTTGTTTTTCATCATGTTGGAAAAGTTTAACTTGCGTGTTTTGGAGAACATCAGGTAGGTTTAGTGTCGTTTTGGGGTGGATCTATGTTTTTGGGGGATTTTCTTCCAGTTTAGGGGGTGATTCCGTTCTTGTTTGGGGTGTTTTTGACTTGTTTTGGGGTCTCCGTTGGGTTTTAGTTGGATTCTCGTTGGTCGTTAAGGGAAATGGGAGTGGATTGTGGGTTTTGAAGAAGATCAGGTGAGTTTAGGGTGGTTTTGCGGGGAAATTCATAGTTTTTGGTGTTTTTTCTTCTGATTCAGTTCTTTTTTGGGGTGTTTTTGACGTGTTTTGGGGTTTCCGTTGGGTTTCGTTGAGTTCCTAATGGGTTTTATGGTGGTTGGGAGTGGACATTTGGATTTGGAGAATATCAGGTACGTTTAGAGTGGTTTTGGGATTGGATCCGTGCTTTTTGGGGTTTTCTTTGGTTTTGGGGGTGATCCTGTTCTTGTTTGGGGTGTTTTGGACGTGTTTTGGGTTCTCCGTTGGGTTTCGTTGGGTTTTCCGTGGTCATCATGGTGGAAAAGTGTAAATTGTGGGTTTTGGAGAACATCAGGTAGGTTTATGAGGACTTTTGGGGCAGATTCATGGTTTTTAGGGTTTTCGTCTGTTTTTTCAAGTGATCCAGTTGGTTTTCGGCGTGTTTTTGACGTGTTTTGTGGTCTCCGTTGGGTTTCGTTGGGTTTTCCGTGGTCATCAATGTGGAAAAGTGTAAATTGTGGGTTTTGGAGAACATCAGGTAGATTTAGGGTGTTTTTGTGGTGGATCTATGGTTTTGAGGGATTTTGTTCCAGTTTTGGGGTAATCAAATTCATTTTTGGGGTGTTTCTGACGTGTTTTGGGTTCTTCGTTGGGTTTCGTTGGGTTTTCCGTTGTCATCATGGTGGAAAAGTGTAAATTGTGGGTTTTGGAGAACATCAGGTAGGTTTAGGGGGTCTTTTGGGGTGGATTCATGATATATGGGGTTTTCTTCTGTTTTTTTTTTTTTTTTTTTTTTTTTTTTTGGGGGGGGGGTGATCCAATTCATTTTGGGGGTGTTTTTGACGTGTTTTGGGGTCTCCATTGGGTTTCGTTGCGTTTTCCGTGGTCATCATGGTGGAAAAGGGTAAATTGTTGGTTTTGGAGAACATCAGGTAGGTTTAGGTTGGTTTTGGGATTGGATCTATGGTTTTTGGGGGATTTTCTTTTGTTTTTGGGGGTGATCCCGTTCTTTTTTGGGGTGTTTTTGACGTGTTTTGGGGTCTTCGTTGGTATTCCTTGGGTTTTCCGTGGTCATGGTGGTGGAAAATTGTAAATTGTGGGTTTTGGAGAACTTCAGGTAGGTTTAGGGGAATTTGGGGGTGGATTCATGGTATTTGGTCTTTTCTTCTGTTTTTTTTTGGGTGATCCTGTTCTATTTTGGGGTGTTTATGACGTGTTTTGGGGTCTCCGTTGGGTTTTAGTTGGGTTCTTGTTGGTCATCATGGTGAAAAAGTGTAAATTGTGGCTTTTGGAGAACATCAGGTAGGTTTAGGGGGACTTTTGGGGCAGAGTCATGTTTTTTGGTGTTTTCTTCTGTTTCTTGGGGTGGTCCCGTTCTTTTTTGGGAAATTTTTGAGGTGTTTGGGGGTCTCCGTTGGGTTTTGTTGTGTACTCGTTGGTCATCGTGGTGGAAAATGGTAAATTGTGGGTTTTGGAGATCATCAGGTAGGTTTAGGGTGGTTTTGGGATTGGATCCGTGCTTTTTGGGGATTTTCTTCCAGTTTATGGGTGATCCCTTTATTTTTGGGGTGTTTTTGACGTGTTTTGGTGTCTCGTTTTGGGTTTTCGTTTGGTTCATGTTGGTCATCCTGGTGAAAAAGTGTAAATTGTGGGTTTTGGAGAACATCAGGTAGGTTTAGGGTGGTTTTGGGGTGGATCTATGGCTTTTGGGGTTTTCTTTCGTTTTTAGGGTTTATCCCGTTCTTGTTTTGGGTGTTTTTGACTTCTTTTGGGGTCTCCGTTGGGTTTCGTTGGGTTTTCCATGGTCATCAATGTGGAAAAGTGTAAATTGTGGGTTTTGGAGAACTTCAGGTTGGTTTAGGGGGATTTTTGGTGTGGATCTATGGCTTTTGGGGTTTTCTTTCGTTGTTGGGGTTGAACCAGTTCTTTTTTGGGGTGTTTTTGACGTTTTTGGGGTCTCCGTTGGGTTTTGTTGGGTTCTCGTTGGTCGTTAAGCTAAATGGGAGTGGATTGTGGGTTTTGAAGAAGATCAGGTGAGTTTAGGGTGATTTGGGAGGGAAATGCATAGTTTTGTTTTTTTTTTCTTCTGATCCAGTTCTTTTTTGGGGTGTTTTTGACGTGTTTTGGGGTTTCCGTTGCGTTTTGTTGAGTTCCTAATGGGTTTTATGGTGGGTGGGAGTGGATTTTGGGATTTGGAGAAGATCAGGTAGGTTTAAGGGTTTTCTTGGGGTTAAATCACGTATTTTCTTCTGATCCGGTTTGCTTTTGGGGTGTTTTTGAGGTGTTTTGGGGTTTCTGTTGCGTTTTGTTGAGTTCCTAATGGGTTTTATGGTGGTTGGGAGTGGACTTTGGGATTTGGAGAAGATCAGGTAGGTTTAGGGTGGTTTTGGGATTGGATCCATGCTTTTTGGGGATTTTCTTCCAGTTTTGGGGGTTATCCCGTTCTTTTTTGGGGTGTTTTTGACATGTTTTGATGTCTCTGTTGGGTTTTGTTGGGTTTTCTGTTGGCATCTTGGTGGAAAAGGGTAAATTGTGGGTTTTGGAGAACTTCAGGTAGGTTTAGGGGGACTTTTGGGGTGGATTCATGGTATTTGGGGTTTTCTTCTGTTTTTTGGGGTGATCCTGTTCTTTTTTGGGGTGTTTTTGACGTGTTTTGGGGTTGTCCGTTGGGTTTTGTTGGGTTCTCGTTGGTCATCATTGTGAAAAAGGGTAAATTGTGGGTTTTGGAGAACATCAGGTAGGCTTAGGGGGACTTTTGGGGTGGATCTATGGCATTTGGGTTTTTCTTCTGTTTTTTGGGGAGATCCTGTTCTTTTTTTTTTTTTTTTTTTTTTTTTTTTTTTGACATGTTTTTTGTCTCCATTGGGTTTCGTTGGGTTTTCCATGGTCATCATGGTGGAAAAGGGTAAATTTGTGGGTTTTGGAGAACATCAGGTAGGTTTAGGCTGGTTTTGGGATTGGATCTGTGCTTTTTGGGGATTTTCTTCCAGTTTATGGGTGATCCCTTTCTTTTTTGGGGTGTTTTTGACGTGTTTTGGTGTCTCCTTTTGGGTTTTCGTTTGGTTCATGTTGGTCATCATGGTGAAAATTGTAAATTTTTTGGGGGGGGGAATTTTCTTCCAGTTTTGGGGGTGATCCCGTTCTTTTTTGGGGTGTTTTTGACATGTTTTGGGGTCTCTGTTGGGTTTTGTTGGGTTCTTGTTTTTCATCATGTTGGAAAAGTTTAACTTGCGTGTTTTGGAGAACATCAGGTAGGTTTAGTGTCGTTTTGGGGTGGATCTATGTTTTTGGGGGATTTTCTTCCAGTTTAGGGGGTGATTCCGTTCTTGTTTGGGGTGTTTTTGACTTGTTTTGGGGTCTCCGTTGGGTTTTAGTTGGATTCTCGTTGGTCGTTAAGGGAAATGGGAGTGGATTGTGGGTTTTGAAGAAGATCAGGTGAGTTTAGGGTGGTTTTGCGGGGAAATTCATAGTTTTTGGTGTTTTTTCTTCTGATTCAGTTCTTTTTTGGGGTGTTTTTGACGTGTTTTGGGGTTTCCGTTGGGTTTCGTTGAGTTCCTAATGGGTTTTATGGTGGTTGGGAGTGGACATTTGGATTTGGAGAACATCAGGTACGTTTAGAGTGGTTTTGGGATTGGATCCGTGCTTTTTGGGGTTTTCTTTGGTTTTGGGGGTGATCCTGTTCTTGTTTGGGGTGTTTTTGACGTGTTTTGGGTTCTCCGTTGGGTTTCGTTGGGTTTTCCGTGGTCATCATGGTGGAAAAGTGTAAATTGTGGGTTTTGGAGAACATCAGGTAGGTTTATGAGGACTTTTGGGGCAGATTCATGGTTTTTAGGGTTTACGTCTGTTTTTTCAAGTGATCCAGTTGGTTTTCGGCGTGTTTTTGACGTGTTTTGTGGTCTCCGTTGGGTTTCGTTGGGTTTTCCATGGTCATCAATGTGGAAAAGTGTAAATTGTGGGTTTTGGAGAACATCAGGTAGATTTAGGGTGTTTTTGTGGTGGATCTATGGTTTTGGGGGATTTTGTTCCAGTTTTGGGGTAATCAAATTCATTTTTGGGGTGTTTCTGACGTGTTTTGGGTTCTTCGTTGGGTTTCGTTGGGTTTTCCGTTGTCATCATGGTGGAAAAGTGTAAATTGTGGGTTTTGGAGAACATCAGGTAGGTTTAGGGGGACTTTTGGGGTGGATTCATGATATATGGGGTTTTCTTCTGTTTTTTTTTTTTTTTTTTTTTTGGGGGGGGGGTGATCCAGTTCATTTTGGGGGTGTTTCTGACGTGTTTTGGGTTCTTCGTTGGGTTTCGTTGGGTTTTCCGTTGTCATCATGGTGGAAAAGTGTAAATTGTGGGTTTTGGAGAACATCAGGTAGGTTTAGGGGGACTTTTGGGGTGGATTCATGATATATGGGGTTTTCTTCTTTTTTTTTTTTTTTTTTTTTTTTGGGGGGGGGGTGATCCAATTCATTTTGGGGGTGTTTTTGACGTGTTTTGGGGTCTCCATTGGGTTTCGTTGCGTTTTCCGTGGTCATCATGGTGGAAAAGGGTAAATTGTTGGTTTTGGAGAACATCAGGTAGGTTTAGGTTGGTTTTGGGATTGGATCTATGGTTTTTGGGGGATTTTCTTTTGTTTTTGGGGGTGATCCCGTTCTTTTTTGGGGTGTTTTTGACGTGTTTTGGGGTCTTCGTTGGTATTCCTTGGGTTTTCCGTGGTCATGGTGGTGGAAAATTGTAAATTGTGGGTTTTGGAGAACTTCAGGTAGGTTTAGGGGAATTTGGGGGTGGATTCATGGTATTTGGTCTTTTCTTCTGTTTTTTTTTGGGTGATCCTGTTCTATTTTGGGGTGTTTATGACGTGTTTTGGGGTCTCCGTTGGGTTTTAGTTGGGTTCTTGTTGGTCATCATGGTGAAAAAGTGTAAATTGTGGCTTTTGGAGAACATCAGGTAGGTTTAGGGGGACTTTTGGGGCAGAGTCATGTTTTTTGGTGTTTTCTTCTGTTTCTTGGGGTGGTCCCGTTCTTTTTTGGGAAATTTTTGAGGTGTTTGGGGGTCTCCGTTGGGTTTTGTTGTGTACTCGTTGGTCATCGTGGTGGAAAATGGTAAATTGTGGGTTTTGGAGATCATCAGGTAGGTTTAGGGTGGTTTTGGGATTGGATCCGTGCTTTTTGGGGATTTTCTTCCAGTTTATGGGTGATCCCTTTATTTTTGGGGTGTTTTTGACGTGTTTTGGTGTCTCGTTTTGGGTTTTCGTTTGGTTCATGTTGGTCATCCTGGTGAAAAAGTGTAAATTGTGGGTTTTGGAGAACATCAGGTAGGTTTAGGGTGGTTTTGGGGTGGATCTATGGCTTTTGGGGTTTTCTTTCGTTTTTAGGGTTTATCCCGTTCTTGTTTTGGGTGTTTTTGACTTCTTTTGGGGTCTCCGTTGGGTTTCGTTGGGTTTTCCATGGTCATCAATGTGGAAAAGTGTAAATTGTGGGTTTTGGAGAACTTCAGGTTGGTTTAGGGGGATTTTTGGTGTGGATCTATGGCTTTTGGGGTTTTCTTTCGTTGTTGGGGTTGAACCAGTTCTTTTTTGGGGTGTTTTTGACGTTTTTGGGGTCTCCGTTGGGTTTTGTTGGGTTCTTGTTGGTCGTTAAGCTAAATGGGAGTGGATTGTGGGTTTTGAAGAAGATCAGGTGAGTTTAGGGTGATTTGGGAGGGAAATGCATAGTTTTGTTTTTTTTTTCTTCTGATCCAGTTCTTTTTTGGGGTGTTTTTGACGTGTTTTGGGGTTTCCGTTGCGTTTTGTTGAGTTCCTAATGGGTTTTATGGTGGGTGGGAGTGGATTTTGGGATTTGGAGAAGATCAGGTAGGTTTAAGGGTTTTCTTGGGGTTAAATCACGTATTTTCTTCTGATCCGGTTTGCTTTTGGGGTGTTTTTGAGGTGTTTTGGGGTTTCTGTTGCGTTTTGTTGAGTTCCTAATGGGTTTTATGGTGGTTGGGAGTGGACTTTGGGATTTGGAGAAGATCAGGTAGGTTTAGGGTGGTTTTGGGATTGGATCCATGCTTTTTGGGGATTTTCTTCCAGTTTTGGGGGTTATCCCGTTCTTGTTTGGGGTGTTTTTGACATGTTTTGATGTCTCTGTTGGGTTTTGTTGGGTTTTCTGTTGGCATCTTGGTGGAAAAGGGTAAATTGTGGGTTTTGGAGAACTTCAGGTAGGTTTAGGGGGACTTTTGGGGTGGATTCATGGTATTTGGGGTTTTCTTCTGTTTTTTGGGGTGATCCTGTTCTTTTTTGGGGTGTTTTTGACGTGTTTTGGGGTTGTCCGTTGGGTTTTGTTGGGTTCTCGTTGGTCATCATTGTGAAAAAGGGTAAATTGTGGGTTTTGGAGAACATCAGGTAGGCTTAGGGGGACTTTTGGGGTGGATCTATGGCATTTGGGTTTTTCTTCTGTTTTTTGGGGAGATCCTGTTCTTTTTTTTTTTTTTTTTTTTTTTTTTTTTTGACATGTTTTTTGTCTCCATTGGGTTTCGTTGGGTTTTCCATGGTCATCATGGTGGAAAAGGGTAAATTTGTGGGTTTTGGAGAACATCAGGTAGGTTTAGGCTGGTTTTGGGATTGGATCTGTGCTTTTTGGGGATTTTCTTCCAGTTTATGGGTGATCCCTTTCTTTTTTGGGGTGTTTTTGACGTGTTTTGGTGTCTCCTTTTGGGTTTTCGTTTGGTTCATGTTGGTCATCATGGTGAAAATTGTAAATTTTTGGGGGGGGAATTTTCTTCCAGTTTTGGGGGTGATCCCGTTCTTTTTTGGGGTGTTTTTGACATGTTTTGGGGTCTCTGTTGGGTTTCGTTGGGTTTTCTGTTGTCATGGTGGTGGAAAAGTGTAAATTGTGGGTTTTGGAGAACTTCAGGTAGGTTTAGGCTGTTTTTGGGGTGGATCTATTTTTTGGGGGTTTTCTTTCCTTTTGGGGGGTTATCCCATTCTTTTTTGGGGTGTTTTTGACGTGTTTTGAGGTCTCCGTTTGTTTTTTTTTTGGGTTTCCATTGGGTTTTCTGGTGGTTGGGAGTGGATTGTACATTTAGGAGAACATCAGGTAGGTTTAAGGGTTTTTTGTGTTGTTAAATCACATTTTTTCTTCTGATTCGGTTCGCTTTTGGGGTGTTTTTGACGTGTTTTGTGGTTTCCGTTGCGTTTTGTCGAGTTTTGACAAATTGACAAATCCTTGAAGTCCCTTTTGATTGCTCACAGGCTATGCGTTGCCACTCCTTCTCCTCCCAGATATAGGATGAGCAATCGGTAATAGTCTGACGGTTGAACCAAGCTGGGAAGCCTCCTTGTGATGTCCTAACCCAGGCCCTAGGAAGGCAGCAGATTTCCCTTAGAGGAGGGTCCCTTCTACATATTAGACCCTCTGTTCCGCTGATTGATAAATCACCCACAACTAAAACTCACCTTTTCTTCCTGCTGCCTGTGGTCAGGCATATACGGGGGGGTTGGCTTTTCCAACCCTGCCAATATCTCTGGTGGAGAGGGATTATAGCCTTTTCCATCCATCGATTGCCTTTCGGCCTCCAGGGCCTTATACCTGTTGCGCAGGTCTACCTGATAGTGTGATATGGTTGAGATTTTGATAAAATTGCAAACACAAACATTAAAGTGATTACTGGTATCTACCACAGCATTATCTACGACTATAGAATCACAATGACTTCTCATGCAAACACAACCTTTCCCAATATATACAAGTACAGTATCAAGGGTTTCATTAGGATGTATCTCAACGTGGCAAATATTTTGCTCAGTGTCAAGACAAATGTCTTGGGATTCCAGCGTGTTACTTTCACAGATGGAACTTTTTTGTTCACGCACAATGCATGCATTTACATCAATTGTTTGCCACTTTCCTCCCTTTTGATGGGCCCATACTTTATATAAGTATATATATTAGTATATATATTAGTATAAAGTATAGTTCCATTATGATTGAGTCCTAATGCAATGATTGGCTATACATTGTATACGGTGGCATTACTTATAGTAAGTATAAAGGACACAATTTGATCATTTTCTGCATAAAGGGTAAAGTTGACTAATTGCCACCATGCTTGAAAATCTTTTTCAAATTCTGAAGCATTATCCCAAATAAATTTTCGAATTTCAGTGGGCAAAGTTCCTCCTTCTCCCTGTCTCTAATAATAGCTGCTGCTAAGGATTGTATACATTACTGCGTTTGGATACAGCTCCAAGCAAGGGAGGTATTGCCTTGGCTTTTTCCAAGGGCATGTACAATGAATTGATGATATAGAAGCCATTGCTTTGCTAAAGACAATAAGGATGATTTTTATAGGATGATCAAGTTACTGTAGTCAGAAACTAAACCTAACCCTAAACTAACCCTAACACTAACCCAACCCTAAACCTAACCCTAACCCTAACGGCTGCCCGCGGATCTAAACCTAACGCTCAAACCCTAATCCTAACCCTAACCCTAACCCGAACCGAACACTAAAGCTAAACCTAACCCTAACCCTAACCCTAA
>NW_028136695.1:42500-255000 GCF_965140915.1 Aythya marila | reverse complement strand
CCTAACATCCAAAAAAACCTCGAAACCCCTACAGACCTAACCCAAACTATTTACCACACTAAACCCCTGAAGACCTATGCCTAAAACCCCCAACCCAAAATCTTAGATGCTCAAAACCCAAACCCAACCCAAAACGTTAGGAATGCTCAAAGCCCTAGCCCAAAAACTTAGGGCGCTCCAAACCCTAACCCCAAAACATTAAGACGCAAAAAACCCTAACCCAAAAACTTAGGGTAATACACCATAAATGTTTGTTCATTGTCTTATCTGTAGCAAATAGCATAGGCTGAGTCGAGGATCTCAGTACAGTAGCATTATTATTCGAGATTACAATGGCGGGTGTCCCACAAGCAGGAGGGTGCCTACTAATTCCATACACAGTTTATACACTTTTTTTTTCTGCCGAGGACCGGGACCCTCCCCTGTTTCCCCTTTAACTGTGCTATTCAAGGTTCATAATCTAGCTGGTGCTTCACAGAAAATACACAGCTGCTGGCCTGTTACAAGTCACATTTCTTTTGAGGTTTTTACTCTTTGAGGTGGTAATGTTTCTTACGCCGTGATTTCCACCTAATTGCTGTAAGGATTCTGGTTGTCTGCGTTTTACAAGCTTGTCTGTTATAATAAATAAAAGTCCCAAATAGGATTACAATCAAAGTTTACAATTCACTGAATGAATAGAGGTAAGCAAACAGTGCTGGGTATGCCGGGAGTCTCTGCTCCACCAAGACGCGCACCAGTTATACACCAGTTACCTCCCTTAAGGGATATAGAGAAGCCCTCTCAGATACATCCGTCCTACTTCTCCTGCATGCGGCCGGAGGTCGGTCTAATTCTGGTGCTGTTGGTGGTGGAAGCTGGGGCAACGGTGGTACTGGTGGCGATACCACAGCCACCGGAGGGGGAGCCGCCGGGGGTGGATTGTTAGGATATGGAGGTGGTAGCTTATCCAACGGCTCACGTTTATCTTCTTTTTCTTTTTCATGTTCTTCTTGTTCTTCAAATTTCTTACCTGCTTTTAGTGTAAATATTGAGGCTGGAAAAGGACCTGAAGTCTTCCTGATCCATAATCCTGCATAATCACTTTCTTCCTGGCTAAAAGGTTCCTTTGAATTAACATGGATATTTAAGGCCTGGCAAATCCAGTCTTCGAAGGATCCAAAAACAGGCCAAAAGACATGTAGTCTTAAAGGCTCCTTTGGCCATTCTGTCACACAATCCTGGACCATTTTTAATTTACTTTTTCCTTTTCTGGGGTCCCTATCATTCCAATTTCGAATCGTTATTCCTAATGGACTTTCTGGTGGTATGACTGGTAATTTGCTCCCTTTCTTCTGGTCTCTGGTCTTCGATTTTGTCTGACCCATCTAGGAATTTTACTCTGGCAATTCCCACAGCCCTTGGTTACCTTAGTAAGAGTGTCTTGCAGGGGGTCGAGGACCTATCACACACCCACAAATCCTATAGGAATCCCTTCGGTCCTTCACCGGCCAAGTCCCTCGCGGGAGATTGGAACTGCGGTTAGAAGACCTCCACAATCGCTTCAGAACTAAGTTCCATCTCAGTCACACTCTTACACACACAGGCAACCGAACCCCACCCAACCGAACGGTATACGCTTTAAATGCTTACGACTCCGTCATCTTCGTTCGGATCTTCACACACACAGTTACGGGCAAAATATAGTGCTGCAGCTGGCAAGGGAGCTGAAAAAAAGAATCAGAAACGTTGCTTACCTTTATTCAGGTTCAAGATGCCATTAGTTCCGACCTGACTCAAACAGCAGCCACCAAATGGTGGGGGTGCCTCTCCTAGATCAAACCAGAAATCAGGAACCAAAGCCCTCCCGGACGAGCGCCCACTTGTAATAAATGACTGGGTCCCAAATAGGATTGCAATTGAAATTTACAATTTATTAAATGAATAGAGGTAAGCAAGCAGCGCTGGGTGCGCCAGGAGTCTCTGCTCCACCAAGACGCACACAAGTTACATCAGGCGGCTGGTTTTTATGCTGCTAGGCTAATACATATTCATTACTACTTCTACAAAAGGCAGGGTTATTCTAATTAGTTCCCAGAATCCAAACCCTCCCACTGGTGCAGGCGTTATCAGTCTCCGGTGGTCCCTCTGGGGGCCGCTCGTACTGAAGGCTCGTAGTCTTCCTCCCAGGCTTTTCTCTTGTCCATCTCCTTTGTCCATCTTGGCTGGATGGCAGACACTTGCATAGTGTCCCATGCAACAGTTGTAATAGTTAGCAGTTATTCTGAAACCCCTTTGTTCTCTTATCCCCTATTGACCCGAATTGCTGGACCATTCCTTTGCAAGATTCAAGAACTATATATATTAACCACTCTGGTTTTCTCAGACTTTTCATCATATCATGCGGCCCTAGCATTGTTCCATATTGACACGAATCAGATGAACTCATTTCACACTGTTAAGCTGTCTTATCACTGCAAGCATATCTCAATACCACCTTCCTTCCCTCTACAGGATGTAACTGCGCAAAAACAACATTTTTATTCCCACAACCTTGATCCCCTTACCCTGAAATCCTTATTCCCCTTAAACCTAACAACTCTAACCACAACCCTAACCCTTATTATCAACCCCCTAACGCTAATGACACTGACCTTAATCCAAACCCCAAACTGCCCCTAACCCCAGACAACCAACAACGAAACACACACACACAAAGATGGAAACTACAAAAAAGGCAAAACCCACGATACAGGCCCCAAATCACAAATACGCAACCAAAATGCTACAGAAAAGCCCCAGATGCAGGCCCCAAATGCTACTGCTAGGCCTCAAAAGCTCAAGATGCATCCCAAAGCAAAAATGCAGACCCCAAACGTTACAGAAAAGCCCCCAAACCCAGGCTGCACAAGTCTACAAGCAGGCCCCAAACTGCCAACAGAAGCAGGCACCAACCACACCCAGATGCAGACCCCAACTGCCCACAAGCAGCTCCTACCCCACCACCCCCTCCCAAGAACTGGACTCCACCCAGACACTGGCCCAAGACCCGGACCCGACCCCCGCCAACCCCCCTACCCTCCCCCCGACACAGGTGTACAAGCAGCTCACAACCCGCCCCTTCAGAGACCGGTCCCACTCCCCCCCCCCCCTCCCCAAGACATGGGATGCGGAGGTGTACAACCAACTCCCAACTCCCTCCCCCTCAAAGGGAGGCCCCAAAGACCCCCAAATGGAGGCTCCTAGAGTGAACAAGCACCTCCCAACTCCCCCAGGCACAGGCCCACCCCCCCCCCAAACACAGGCCACAGAGGTGTATAAACAGCCCAGAACCCCCTCCAAGACCATGGCCCCTATAGTGTACAAGCAGCTCCCAACCACCCACAGATGCAGGCCCCAACCCTTCTCAAAAGGGAGGCACCTAGAATGCATGAGCAACTCCCAACCCCCCTCAAATAAAGACCCCAAAAGTGTACAAGTAGCTCCCCCCCAGAGACAGGACCCAAAGGTGTACAACCAGTTCCCAACACCCCTGAGACACAGGCCCCAACCCCCTCCCCAGACACAGGGACCCAAATTCTACAAGCAGCTCCCAACCCCTGCCAGGCAGGCCCCCTACCCTATACAAGCAGCTCCCAACCCTCCCCCCCCCCCCCCGAGGGAGGCCCCCAAGCCCCCCACAAACACAGGCCCCTACAGTGTACAGGCAGCTCCCAGCCACCCCCAGATGCTGGCCCCAAAGTTGTACAAACAGCTCCCAGCCACCCTGCAGAAACAGATTCCTACATTGTACAAGCAGTTCCCAGCCCGCTAGACACAGGCCCTGACCCCCCACACATGCAGGCCCCAAAGGTGTACAAGCAGCTCCCACCCCTCCCCCAGACGCAGGTCCCAAGCCCCCCCCCCCAAACACAGGCCCCTACAACCAGCACCCAACCCCCTACCCCCGATACCAGGCCCAAAGCTGTAGAAGCAGCTCCAAACCTCCTCCCTCAACCCAGGCTCCAACAGTGTACAAGCACCTCCCAACCAACCCTCCCCTTCCCCCCCCCCCCCCGCCCCCCGACACAGGCTCCAAAGGAATACAAAGAGCTCCCACCCCTCCCCCAGATGCTGGTCTCAACCCCCCCCCCGCCCCCAGAAGCAGGCCCCAAAGGTGTAGAGTCAGCTCCCAACCCCCTCAATGCCGGCCCCAAGGGTCTACAAGCAGCTCCCCCCTTGCCCCCAGATACCGGCCCCCAGACACAGACCCCAAAAGCCTAATCACAGGCCCTGAACTCTAGAGGCAGGCTCCAAAACCCAGGACAAAGCCCCAGTGGTTCGAGACAGGGCCCAAATCCCAGACACAGGCCCCAAACGCTAAACATATGCCAAAAAAAGTATTAGTGCTGGTGCCAAATGTTACAGACAGGCCCAAAAGCCCGAGATGCTCAAGGCTGAGACGTAACTTGGCTTTCTGAATTACTGGAAAGCAGCTTTCATTCTCAGATAATTGTGTGCAGGCTAGATAGGATGGGGCTTCAGGCACCTCTTCACCTGAGGAAACACACTGCCATCAGGCACCGCTGTGCCAGACAAGCTTGTTCTGCTAGAACACCCTACTCAGATGCACTGTGGCATTCAAGTGAACTGCTTTCATGCAAATATAACGACTGATGTTACAACCCACCTTGCCTGTGGCACCTGATGAACAGAAGAGTAAGCCACCGCAGCGCTTCAAAACCATCCCTGCACGTGCCGCTCCTTGTCGCTCTCTGGCCTTATCTCATATCCTTATCCACTTCTGTGGAGAGCCTGCCACGGCACCTGCAAAGCAAGACGGACACCTTTCATAGTCACCTTGTGCTACTTGGTCGTTCTGCTCCAACCCAGCTCATGACCAGCCCCTCTTCTTACACAGCTCTTCAGAGTGCAGTTTGCTCCTTTGAGCCTGTGCGAGACACCTGTGAAAGAAAAAGAAACGCATAGGCCGATGCAGCATCCAAAGACACAGCACAACTAGGTAAGTTACTCTCATCTGCTCCCTTACCTCTGCCGCTTACCAGCCCCCGAGGCAGATGCTTCAATCTACCCTCTTCAAACAGCTACAACACCTCTAAAAGACAGAGGGGATGCTTAGAGGAACAGTGAGACCTACAACACAACAACTGCTACATCTGTTCCTCACTCACCTTGCCAGAGGCAGCTCTGCGTGTGACGTCCCAGGTTGTACACTGCGTTACCTAACCCTTACCGTAACCCTTACCCTAACCCTTCTCACCCTTACCATTACCCAAATCCTTACCTTTACTTTTTCCTTACCCTTACTCTTTCCTTTAACCATAACCTTACCCTTACCCTATTCCTTACTCCAACCCTTCCCCTTACCTTCCCCTTCCCCTTCCCCTTAACCTAACCCTAAACCTTAAACCTTACCGTAAACCTTACCCTTTCTGCTACACGTATCCTTAGCCTAAATCTAAACCTTACACTTACCCTTAGCCTAACCCTCACCCTTACCATTACCCATACCCTTATTCTTACTCTTATCCTAACCCTTACCTTTACACTTACAGTTACCATTAACCTTACCCTTACCCTAACACTTATCCTTAACCTAACCCTTACCCTAAACCTTACACTTACTCTTAACATTAACCTTACCCTTAACCTTTAGCTAATACTTAATCTTACGTTTTTCTCACCCTAACCCTATAATTAACCATAACCATTACCCTAACACTTAACCTTACCCTTACAATAAGCCACACAACAACACTTAAATGTACACTTACGCTTAAACTTGCCCTAGCAATTACTCGTACAATTAAAATATTAATTAATTAAATTAAAAAAAATTAATTTAAAATAAATTGAATTAAAAAATTTAAATACCCTTATCCTTATACCTTATCCTTAACCCTCACCCTTATCTTTACCAATACCCTTACTCTTACACTTATTCTTATACATACAACTTACCCTTTTCCTAACACTTAACCCTAACCTAACTCTAACCCTAAACCTTACCTGAACCCTTTCCAGTACCATTACATTAACCCTTACCCTTAACCTAAACCTTACACTTGCTCTTAACCTTAACCTAATACTTACCTTTACGTTTTCCTCACACTAACCCTAAAATTAACCCTAACCATTACCCTAACAGTTACCCCTAACCTAACCCTTACTCTAACACTTACAGTGACCCGTACACTTAAACATACCCTTACACTTACTCTTACCCTAACCCTTACCCTTATCATAACCCATACTCTAACACATACTTCCACCCGTACCCTTACGCTTTCCGTTACCCTAACTCTTACTCTTACCCTTACCCTTACCCTTACCCTTACCCTTACCCTTACCCTTACCCTTACTCTTACCCTATCCCTTACCCAATCCGTTACCCTATCCCTTACCCTTAACCTAACCCTAAACCTTACCCTTATCCTAACACTTACCCTTACCGTAAACCTTACCCTTTCTGCTACACTTACCCTTAGCGTAAATCTAAACCTTACACTTAACCTTAGCCTAACCCTCACCCTTACCATTACCCATACCCTTATTCTTACTCTTACCCTAACCCTTACCTTTACACTTACGGTTACCATTAACCTTACCCTTACCCTAACACTTATCCTTAACCTAACCCTTACCCTAAACCTTACCCCAACCCTTACCCTGACCCTTACATTAACCCTAACCCTTACCCTAAACCTTACACTTACTCTTAACCTTAACCTTAGCTGTAACCTAATACTTACCCTTACGTTTCCCTCACCCTAACCCTAAAATTAACCCTAACCATTACCCTAACACTTAACCTTACCCTAACCCTAAAATTACTCGTACAATTACCCTTACGCTTACCCTTACCCTTAACCTAAGCCTAAACCATACAGTAAACCTTACCCTTTCTGCTACACTTACCCTTAGCCTAAATCTAAACCTTACTCTTACCCTTAGCCTAATCTTTACCCTTAACCTAACCCTAACCCTAAACCTTATCCCAGCCCTTACCCTGACCCTTACATTAACCCTAACCCTTACCCTATAACTTACACTTACTCTTAACCTTAACCTTACCCTTAACCATTACCCTAACACTTACCCTTACGTTTCCCTCAACCTAACCCGAAAATTAACCCTAACCATTACCCTAACACTTACCCTTACCCTAACCCTAACCGTAACTCTAACCCTTACTGTAACCCTTACCCTGACCCGTACCCTTACACTTACCCTTACCCTAAGCCTTTCCCTTACCATGACCCATACCCTAACACGTACTTGTAGCCTTAACCTTACCGTTCCCCTTACCCTTACCTTTACTGTCTCTGTTAGCCTTACACTTACACTTAACATAAACCTTAACCTTAACCTAACCCTTATCATAAGCCATACAACAACACTTACATGTAAATTTACGCTTGACTTACCCTAGCAATTACTCGTACAATTACCCTTAACCTTACTATTTAGCTAACCCTAAACCTTACCCTTATGAAAGCACTTACCCTTATCCTAAACCTTACCCTTTCTGCTGCACTTACCGTTTGCCTAATTCTAAATCTTACCCTAACCCTCACCCTTACCTAAATCTAACCATTACGCTAGCCCTCACCCTTACCCTTACCATTATACTTACTTTTACCCTTAACCTAAACCTTACCCCAACCGTTACCCTGACCCTTACATTAACCCTAACCCTTACGCTAACCCTAACCCTAACCCTAACCCTAACCCTAACCCTAACCCTAACCCTGACCCTGACCCTGACCCTGACCCTGACCCTAACCCTAACCTTAACCCTAACCCTAACCCTTACTCTAAACCTAACCCTTAACCTAAACCTTACACTTAATCTTATCTTTAACCTTACCCTTAAACTAATACATACCCTTACGTTTCCCTCATCATAACCCTAAAATTAACCGTAACCATTACCCTAACACTTATACTTACCTAACCCCAAACCTTACTCTAACTTTTACCCTGAGCCAGAACCTTAGACTTGCCCTTCCCCTTCCCCTTACTAATACCGTTACCATAACCCTTACCCATACACTTACAGTTACCATTAACCTTACCCTTACCCTAACACTTACCCTTACCCTATCCCTTACACTTATCTTATCCATACAAATTACGCTTTCCCTAACACTTAACCTTAACCTAACCCTAACCCTAAACCTTACCTGAACCCTTACTCTGACCCTTACATTAACCCTTACCCTAAAACTTACACTTAACCTTAACCTTACCCTTAATCTTAACCTAATACTTACCCTTACTTTTCCCTCACCCTAACCCTAAAATTAACCCTAACCATTACCCCAACATTTACCCTTACCCTAACCCTTACCCTTACCATAACCCATACTCTAACACATACTTCTACCCGTACCCGTACCCTTACGGTAACTCTTAACCTTACCGTAACCCTTACCCTTACCGTTACCGTTACCGTGGCCCTTACCCTTACCCTTACCCTTACCCTTACCCTTACCCTTACCCTAACCCTAAACCTTACCCTTATCCTAACACTTACCCTTACCGTAAACCTTACCCTTTCTGCTACACTTACCCTTAGCGTAAATCTAAACCTTACACTTACCCTTAGCCTTACCCTCACCCTTACCCTTACCCATACCCTTATTCTTACCCTTTCCCTAACCCTTACCTTTACACTTACGGTTACCATTAACCTTACCCTTACCCTAACACTTATCCTTAACCTAACCCTTACCCCAACCCTTACCCTGACCCTTACATTAACCCTAACCCTTACCCTAAACCTTACACTTACTCTTAACCTTAACCTTACTTTTAACATTAACCTAATACTTACGCATACGTTTTCCTGACTTTAACCCTAAAACTAACCCTAACCATTACCCTAACACTTAACCTTACCCTAACCCTAACCCTTACTCTAACCCTTACCCTGACCTGTACCCTTACACTTACCCTTACCCTTATACTCACCCTAATTCTTACCCATACCATAACCCATACCCTAACACATATTTGTACCCTTAACCTTACCGTTACCCTTAACCTTACCCTTACCCTTACTCTATCCCTTACCCTTACGCTTACCCTTAATATAAACCTTACCCTTGACCTTACCCTTACCATAAGCCATACAACAACACTTACATGTACACTTACATGTACACTTACGCTTACACTTACCCTAGCAATTCCTCATACAATTACCCTTACCCTTACCCTTAACCGAAGCCGAAACCTTAAACCTTACAGTAAACCTTACCCTTTCTGCTACACTTACCCTTAGCCTAACCCTCACCCTTACCCTTCCCCATACTCTTATTCTTACCCTTACCCTAACCCTTACCTTTACACTTAACGGTTACCATTAACCTAACCCTTACCCTAACGCTTATCCTTAACCTAACCCTTACCCTAAACCTTACCCCAACCCTTACCCTGACCCTTACATTAACCCTAACCCTTACCCTAAATCTTACACTTACTCTTAACCTTAACCTTAGCTGTAATCTAATACTTACCCTTACGTTTCCCTCACCCTAACCCTAAAATTAACCCTAACCATTACCCTTACACTAACCCTTACCCTAACCCTTACTGTAACCCTTACAATGAACCATACGCTTACACATACCCTTACCCTTACTCTTACTCTACCCTTACCCTTACCATAGCCCATACTCTAACACATACTTCTACCCTTAACCTTACTGTTACCCTTACCCTTACTCTATTTGTTACTCTTACACTTATCCTTAACATAAAACTTACTCTTAACCTTACCCTTACCATAAGCCATAGAACAACACTTACATGTTCACTTACGTTTCCACTTACCCTGGCAACTACTCGTACAATTAACCTTACCCTTACCCTTACCAAACCATTACCCTTACCCTTAACCTAATCCTCAACCTTACACTTATCCTAGCACTTACCCTTACCGTAATCCTTACCCTTTCTGCTACACTTACTCTTTGCCTAATTCTAAACCTTACCCTACACTCACCCTTACCCTTATCATAATGCTTACATTAACCCTTAACCTAAACCTTACCCCAACCCTTACCCTGACCCTTACATTAACGCTAACCCTTACCCTAAACCTTACACTTACTCTTAACCTTAACTTTACTCTTAACATTAACCTAATACTTACGCATATGTTTTCCTGACTTTAACCCTTAAATTTACCCTAACCATTACCCTAACACTTAACCTTAACCTAACCCTAAAATTACTCGTACAATTACCCTTACCCTTACCCTTAACCTAAGCCGAAACCTTAGTAAACCTTACCCTTTCTGCTACACTTACCCTTAGCCTAAATCTAAACCTTACACTTACCCCTACTGTAACCCTCACCCTTATCATTACCAATACCCTTACTCTTACCCTTACCCTAACCCTTCTCCTTACACTTACTGTTACCTTTAACATTACCCTTACCCTAACACTTACACTTATCCTTATCCATGCCCTTACCCTTACCCTAATCTTTACCCTTAACCTAACCCTAACCCTAAACCTTATCCCAGCCTTTACCCTGACCCTTATATTAACCCTAACCCTTACCCTAAAGCTTACACTTACTCTTAACCTTAACCTTACCCTTAACCATTACCCTAACACTTACCCTTACGTTTCCCTCACCCTAAGTCCTAAAATTAACCCTAACCATTACCCTAACACTTACCCTTACCCTAACCCTAACCGTAACTCTAACCCTTACTCTAACCCTTACCCTGACCCGTACCCTTACACTTACCCTTACCCTAAGCCTTTCCCTTACCATGACCAATACCCTAACACGTACTTGTAGCCTTAACCTTACTGTTCCCCTTACCCTTACCTTTACTGTCTCTGTTAGCCTTAAACTTACACTTAACATAAACCTTAACCTTAACCTAACCCTTATCATAAGGCATACAACAACTCTTACATGTACACTTACGCTTGCGCTTACCCTAGCAATTACTCGTACAATTACCCTTAACCTTACTATTAAGCTAACCCTAAACCTTACCCTTATGATAACACTTACCCTTATCCTAAACCTTACCCTTTCTGCTACACTTACCCTTTGCCTAATTCTAAACCTTACCCTAACCCTCACCCTTGCTTAAATCTAACCATTACGCTAGCCCTCACCCTTACCCTTACCATTATACTTACTTTTACCCTTAACCTAAACCTTACCCCAACCCTTACCCTGACCCTTACATTAACCCTAACCCTTACCCTAAACCTAACCCTAACCCTTACTCTAACCCTAACCCTTAACCTAAACCTTACACTTAGTCTTAACTTTAACCTTACACTTAATCTTAACTTTAACCTTACCCTTAAACTAATACATACCCTTACGTTTCCCTCATCATAACCCTAAAATTAACCGTAACCATTACCCTAACACTTATCCTTACCTAACCCTAACCCTAACCCTTACTCTAACTTTAAACCCTGACCTTAGACTTCCCCTTACCCTTCCCCTTACGCTTACCCTTACCCTTACACTTACAGTTACCATTAACCTTACCCTTACCCTAACACTTACTCTTACCCTATCCCTTACACTTATACTTATCCATACAACTTACGCTTACCCTAACAAGTAACCTTAACCTAACCCTAACCCTAAACCTTACCTGAACCCTTACCCTGACCCTTACATTAACCCTTACCCTAAAACTTACACTTAACCTTAACCTTACCCTTAACCTTAACCTAATACTTACCCTTACTTTTCCCTCAGCCTAACCCTAAAATTAACCCTAACCATTACCCCTACACTTACCCTTACCCTAACCCTTACCCTTACCATAACCCATACTCTAACACATACTTCTACCCGTACCCGTACCCTTACGGTAACCCTTACCCTTACCGTAACCCTTACCCTTACCCTACCCTTACCCTTACCCTTACCCTTACCCTTACCCTTACCCTTACCCTTACCCTTACCCTTACCCTTTCCCTTTCCCTTACTCTTACCCTTACCCTTACCCTATCCCTTACCCTTACCCTAACCCTAAACCTTACCCTTATCCTAACACTTACCCTTACCGGAAACCTTACCCTTTCTGCTACCATTACCCATACCCTTATTCTTACCCTTACCATAACCCTTACCTTTACACTTACGGTTACCATTAACCTTACCCTTACCCTAACACTTATCCTTAACCTAACCCTTACGCTAAACCTTACCCCAACCCTTATCCTGACCCTTACATTAACCCTAACCCTTACCCTAAACCTTACACTTACTCTTAACCTTACCCTTTACATTAACCTAATACTTACGCATACGTTTTCCTGACTTTAACCCTTAAACTAACCCTAACCATTACCCTAACACTTAACCTTACCCTAACCCTAACCCTAACCCTTACTCTAACCCTTACGCTGACCCGTACCCTTACACTTACCCTTACCCTTACCCTTTTACTTACCCTAATTCTTACCCATACCATAACCCATACCCTAACACATATTTGTACCCTTAACCTTACCGTTACCCTTAACCTTACCCTTACCCTTACTCTATCCGTTACCCTTAAGCTTACTCTTTACATAAACCTTACTTTTGACCTTACCCTTACCATAAGTCATACAACAACACTTACATGTACACTTACGCTTACACTTACCCTAGCAATTCCTAGTACAATTACCCTTACCCTTACCCTTACCCTTAACCTAAGCCGAAACCTTAAACCTTACAGTAAACCTTACCCTTTCTGCTACATTTACCCTTAGCCTAAATCTAAACCTTACTTTAAATCTTACTAAACATTACTTTAAATCTTACCCTTACTGTAACTCTCACCCTTATCATTACCAATACCCTTTCCCTTACCCTTACCCTAACCCTTCTCCTTACACTTACTGTTACCTTTAACATTACCCTTACCCTAACACTTACACTTATCCTTATCCATGCCCTTACCCTTACCCTAATCCTTACCCTTAACCTAACCCTAACCCTAAACCTTATCCCAGCCCTTACCCTGACCCTTACATTAACCCTAACCCTTACCCTAAAACTTACACTTACTCTTAACCGTAACCTTACCCTTAACATTAACCTAATACTTACCCTTACGTTTCCCTCACCCTAACCCTAAAATTAACCCTAACCATTACCCTAACACTTACCCTTACCCTAACCCTAACCGTAATCTCTAACCCTTACTCTAACCCTTACCCTGACCCGTACCCTTACCCTAAGCCTTTCCCTTAGCATAACCCATACCCTAACACGTACTTGTAGCCTTAACCTAACCGTTCCCCTTACCCTTACCCTTACCTTTACTGTCTCCGTTACCCTTACACTTACACTTACACTTACACTTAACATAAACCTTAACCTAACCCTTATCATAAGCCATACAACAACACTTACATGTGCACTTACGCTTGTACTTACCCTAGCAATTACTCGTACAATTACCCTTAACCTTACTATTAAGCTAACCCTAAACCTTACCCTTATCCTAACACTTACCCTTATCCTAAACCTTACCCTTTCTGCTACACTTACCCTTTGCCTAATTCTAAATCTTACCCTAACCCTCACCCTTACCTAAATCTAACCATTACGCTAGCCCTCACCCTTACCCTTACCATTATACTTACTTTTACCCTTAACCTAAACCTTACCCCAACCCTTACCCTGACCCTTACATTATCCCTAACCCTTACCCTTACCCTAACCCTAACCCTAACCCTAACCCTAACCCTAACCCTAACCCTAACCCTAACCCTAACCCTAATCCTAACCCTAACCCTAACCCTAACCCTAACCCTTACTCTAACCTTAACCCTTAACCTAAACCTTACACTTAATCTTAACTTTAACCTTACCCTTAAACTAATACATACCCTTACGTTTCCCTCATCATAACCCTAAAATTAACCGTAACCATTACCCTAACACTTATCCTTACCGAACCCTAACCCTAACCCTTACTCTAACTTTTACCCTGACCCGGACCCTTAGACTTCCCCTTCCCCTTCCCCTTCCCCTTCCCCTTACTCTTACCCTTACCCTAACACTTACCCTTACCCTATTCCTTACACTTATCCTTATCCATACAACTTCCGCTTACCCTAACACTTAACCTTAACCTAACCCTAACCCTAAACCTTACCTGAACCCTTACCCTGACCCTTACATTAACCCTTACCCTAAAACTTACACTTAACCTTAACTTTACCCTTAACCTTAACATAATACTTACCCTTACGTTTCCCGCACCCTAACCCTAAAATTAACTCTAACCATTACCCCAACACTTACCCTTACCCTAACCCTTACCCTTACCATAACCCATACTCTAACACATACCTCTACCCGTACCCATACCCTTACGGTAACCCTTACCCTTACCGTAACACTTACCCTTACTGTTACCGTTACCATTGCCCTTACCCTTACCCTTACCCTTACCCTTACTCTTACCCTTACCCTATACCTTACCCTTAACCTAACCTTAAAGCTTACCCTTATCCTAACACTTACCCTTACTGTAAACCTTACCCTTTCTGCTACATTTACCCTTAGCGTAAATCTAAACCTTACACTTACCCTTAGCCTAACCCTCACCCTTACCATTACCCATACCCTTATTCTTACCCTTTCCCGAACCCTTACCTTTACACTTACGGTTACCATTAACCTTACCCTTACCCTAACACTTATCCTTAACCTAACCCTTACCCTAAACCTTACCCCAACCCTTACCCTGACCCTTACATTAACCCTAACCCTTACCCTAAACCTTACACTTACTCTTAACCTTAACCTTACCCTTAACATTAACCTAATACTTACGCATACGTTTTCCTGACTTTAACCCTAAAACTAACCCTAACCATTACCCTAACACTTAACCTTACCCTAACCCTAACCCTAACCCTTACTCTAACCCTTACCCTGACCTGTACCCTTACACTTACCCTTACCCTTATACTCACCCTAATTCTTACCCATACCATAACCCATACCCTAACACATATTTGTACCCTTAACCTTACCGTTACCCTTAACCTTACCGTTACCCTTACTCTATCCCTTACCCTTACGCTTACCCTTAACATAAACCTTACCCTTGACCTTACCCTTACCATAAGCCATACAACAACAATAATGGAATAATGGCGCTCCAAACCCTAACCCCAAAACATTAAGACACAAAAAACCCTAACCCAAAAACTTAGGGTAATACACCATAAATGTTTGTTCATTGTCTTATCTGTAGCAAATAGCATAGGCTGAGTCGAGGATCTCAGTACAGTAGCATTATTATTCGAGATTACAATGGCGGGTGTCCCACAAGCAGGAGGGTGCCTACTAATTCCATACACAGTTTATACACTTTTTTTTTCTGCCGAGGACCGGGACCCTCCCTTGTTTCCCCTTTAACTGTGCTATTCAAGGTTCATAATCTAGCTGGTGCTTCACAGAAAATACACAGCTGCTGGCCTGTTACAAGTCACATTTCTTTTGAGGTTTTTACTCTTTGAGGTGGTAATGTTTCTTACGCCGTGATTTCCACCTAATTGCTGTAAGGATTCTGGTTGTCTGCGTTTTACAAGCTTGTCTGTTATAATAAATAAAAGTCCCAAATAGGATTACAATCAAAGTTTACAATTCACTGAATGAATAGAGGTAAGCAAACAGTGCTGGGTACGCCGGGAGTCTCTGCTCCACCAAGATGCGCACCAGTTATACACCAGTTACCTCCCTTAAGGGATATAGAGAAGCCCTCTCAGATACATCCGTCCTACTTCTCCTGCATGCGGCCGGAGGTCGGTCTAATTCTGGTGCTGTTGGTGGTGGAAGCTGGGGCAACGGTGGTACTGGTGGCGATACCACAGCCACCGGAGGGGGAGCCGCCGGGGGTGGATTGTTAGGATATGGAGGTGGTAGCTTATCCAACGGCTCACGTTTATCTTCTTTTTCTTTTTCATGTTCTTCTTGTTCTTCAAATTTCTTACCTGCTTTTAGTGTAAATATTGAGGCTGGAAAAGGACCTGAAGTCTTCCTGATCCATAATCCTGCATAATCACTTTCTTCCTGGCTAAAAGGTTCCTTTGAATTAACATGGATATTTAAGGCCTGGCAAATCCAGTCTTCGAAGGATCCAAAAACAGGCCAAAAGACATGTAGTCTTAAAGGCTCCTTTGGCCATTCTGTCACACAATCCTGGACCATTTTTAATTTACTTTTTCCTTTTCTGGGGTCCCTATCATTCCAATTTCGAATCGTTATTCCTAATGGACTTTCTGGTGGTATGACTGGTAATTTGCTCCCTTTCTTCTGGTCTCTGGTCTTCGATTTTGTCTGACCCATCTAGGAATTTTACTCTGGCAATTCCCACAGCCCTTGGTTACCTTAGTAAGAGTGTCTTGCAGGGGGTCGAGGACCTATCACACACCCACAAATCCTATAGGAATCCCTTCGGTCCTTCACCGGCCAAGTCCCTCGCGGGAGATTGGAACTGCGGTTAGAAGACCTCCACAATCGCTTCAGAACTAAGTTCCATCTCAGTCACACTCTTACACACACAGGCAACCGAACCCCACCCAACCGAACGGTATACGCTTTAAATGCTTACGACTCCGTCATCTTCGTTCGGATCTTCACACACACAGTTACGGGCAAAATATAGTGCTGCAGCTGGCAAGGGAGCTGAAAAAAAGAATCAGAAACGTTGCTTACCTTTATTCAGGTTCAAGATGCCATTAGTTCCGACCTGACTCAAACAGCAGCCACCAAATGGTGGGGGTGCCTCTCCTAGATCAAACCAGAAATCAGGAACCAAAGCCCTCCCGGACGAGCGCCCACTTGTAATAAATGACTGGGTCCCAAATAGGATTGCAATTGAAATTTACAATTTATTAAATGAATAGAAGTAAGCAAGCAGCGCTGGGTGCGCCAGGAGTCTCTGCTCCACCAAGACACACACAAGTTACATTAGGCGGCTGGTTTTTATGCTGCTAGGCTAATACATATTCATTACTACTTCTACAAAAGGCAGGGTTATTCTAATTAGTTCCCAGAATCCAAACCCTCCCACTGGTGCAGGCGTTATCAGTCTCCGGTGGTCCCTCTGGGGGCCGCTCGTACTGAAGGCTCGTAGTCTTCCTCCCAGGCTTTTCTCTTGTCCATCTCCTTTGTCCATCTTGGCTGGATGGCAGACACTTGCATAGCGTCCCATGCAACAGTTGTAATAGTTAGCAGTTATTCTGAAACCCCTTTGTTCTCTTATCCTCTATTGACCGGAATTGCTGGACCATTCCTTTGCAAGATTCAAGAACTATATATATTAACCACTCTGGTTTTCTCAGACTTTTCATCATATCATGCGGCCCTAGCATTGTTCCATATTGACACGAATCAGATGAACTCATTTCACACTGTTAAGCTGTCTTATCACTGCAAGCATATCTCAATACCACCTTCCTTCCCTCTACAGGATGTAACTGCGCAAAAACAACATTTTTATTCCCACAACCTTGATCCCCTTACCCTGAAATCCTTATTCCCCTTAAACCTAACAACTCTAACCACAACCCTAACCCTTATTATCAACCCCCTAACGCTAATGACACTGACCTTAATCCAAACCCCAAACTGCCCCTAACCCCAGACAACCAACAACGAAACACACACACACAAAGATGGAAACTACAAAAAAGGCAAAACCCACGATACAGGCCCCAAATCACAAATACGCAACCAAAATGCTACAGAAAAGCCCCAGATGCAGGCCCCAAATGCTACTGCTAGGCCTCAAAAGCTCAAGATGCATCCCAAAGCAAAAATGCAGACCCCAAACGTTACAGAAAAGCCCCCAAACCCAGGCTGCACAAGTCTACAAGCAGGCCCCAAACTGCCAACAGAAGCAGGCACCAACCACACCCAGATGCAGACCCCAACTGCCCACAAGCAGCTCCTACCCCACCACCCCCTCCCAAGAACTGGACTCCACCCAGACACTGGCCCAAGACCCGGGCCCGCCCCCCGCCATCCCCCCTACCCTCCCCCCCGACACAGGTGTACAAGCAGCTCACAACCCGCCCCTTCAGAGACCGGTCCCACTCCCCCCCCCCCTCCCCAAGACATGGGATGCGGAGGTGTACAACCAACTCCCAACTCCCTCCCCCTCAAAGGGAGGCCCCAAAGACCCCCAAATGGAGGCTCCTAGAGTGAACAAGCACCTCCCAACTCCCCCAGGCACAGGCCCACCCCCCCCCCAAACACAGGCCACAGAGGTGTATAAACAGCCCAGAACCCCCTCCAAGACCATGGCCCCTATAGTGTACAAGCAGCTCCCAACCACCCACAGATGCAGGCCCCAACCCTTCTCAAAAGGGAGGCACCTAGAATGCATGAGCAACTCCCAACCCCCCTCAAATAAAGACCCCAAAAGTGTACAAGTAGCTCCCCCCCAGAGACAGGACCCAAAGGTGTACAACCAGTTCCCAACACCCCTGAGACACAGGCCCCAACCCCCTCCCCAGACACAGGGACCCAAATTCTACAAGCAGCTCCCAACCCCTGCCAGGCAGGCCCCCTACCCTATACAAGCAGCTCCCAACCCTCCCCCCCCCCCCCCGAGGGAGGCCCCCAAGCCCCCCACAAACACAGGCCCCTACAGTGTACAGGCAGCTCCCAGCCACCCCCAGATGCTGGCCCCAAAGTTGTACAAACAGCTCCCAGCCACCCTGCAGAAACAGATTCCTACATTGTACAAGCAGTTCCCAGCCCGCTAGACACAGGCCCTGACCCCCCACACATGCAGGCCCCAAAGGTGTACAAGCAGCTCCCACCCCTCCCCCAGACGCAGGTCCCAAGCCCCCCCCCCCAAACACAGGCCCCTACAACCAGCACCCAACCCCCTACCCCCGATGCCAGGCCCAAAGGTGTAGAAGCAGCTCCAAACCTCCTCCCTCAACCCAGGCTCCAACAGTGTACAAGCACCTCCCAACCAACCCTCCCCTTCCCCCCCCCCCCCCCCGCCCCCCGACACAGGCTCCAAAGGAATACAAAGAGCTCCCACCCCTCCCCCAGATGCTGGTCTCAACCCCCCCCCGCCCCCAGAAGCAGGCCCCAAAGGTGTAGAGTCAGCTCCCAACCCCCTCAATGCCGGCCCCAAGGGTCTACAAGCAGCTCCCCCCTTGCCCCCAGATACCGGCCCCCAGACACAGACCCCAAAAGCCTAATCACAGGCCCTGAACTCTAGAGGCAGGCTCCAAAACCCAGGACAAAGCCCCAGTGGTTCGAGACAGGGCCCAAATCCCAGACACAGGCCCCAAACGCTAAACATATGCCAAAAAAAGTATTAGTGCTGGTGCCAAATGTTACAGACAGGCCCAAAAGCCCGAGATGCTCAAGGCTGAGACGTAACTTGGCTTTCTGAATTACTGGAAAGCAGCTTTCATTCTCAGATAATTGTGTGCAGGCTAGATAGGATGGGGCTTCAGGCACCTCTTCACCTGAGGAAACACACTGCCATCAGGCACCGCTGTGCCAGACAAGCTTGTTCTGCTAGAACACCCTACTCAGATGCACTGTGGCATTCAAGTGAACTGCTTTCATGCAAATATAACGACTGATGTTACAACCCACCTTGCCTGTGGCACCTGATGAACAGAAGAGTAAGCCACCGCAGCGCTTCAAAACCATCCCTGCACGTGCCGCTCCTTGTCGCTCTCTGGCCTTATCTCATATCCTTATCCACTTCTGTGGAGAGCCTGCCACGGCACCTGCAAAGCAAGACGGACACCTTTCATAGTCACCTTGTGCTACTTGGTCGTTCTGCTCCAACCCAGCTCATGACCAGCCCCTCTTCTTACACAGCTCTTCAGAGTGCAGTTTGCTCCTTTGAGCCTGTGCGAGACACCTGTGAAAGAAAAAGAAACGCATAGGCCGATGCAGCATCCAAAGACACAGCACAACTAGGTAAGTTACTCTCATCTGCTCCCTTACCTCTGCCGCTTACCAGCCCCCGAGGCAGATGCTTCAATCTACCCTCTTCAAACAGCTACAACACCTCTAAAAGACAGAGGGGATGCTTAGAGGAACAGTGAGACCTACAACACAACAACTGCTACATCTGTTCCTCACTCACCTTGCCAGAGGCAGCTCTGCGTGTGACGTCCCAGGTTGTACACTGCGTTACCTAACCCTTACCGTAACCCTTACCCTAACCCTTCTCACCCTTACCATTACCCAAATCCTTACCTTTACTTTTTCCTTACCCTTACTCTTTCCTTTAACCATAACCTTACCCTTACCCTATACCTTACTCCAACCCTTCCCCTTACCTTCCCCTTCCCCTTACACTTAACCTAACCCTTACCCTTCTGCTTTCCCTAAAACATATCCTAACACTTTCCCTTACCCTTAAACTTACCCTAACCCTTTCTATTACCCTTACACTTACTCTTGCCCTAATCCTTGCTTGCACCCTTACACTTATCCTAACCCTTACCCTTACCCTTACTCTAACCCTTACCCTGACCCGTACCGTTACCCTTACCCGTACCCTTAACCTAAGCCTAAACCTTAAACCTTACCGTAAACCTTACCCTTTCTGCTACACTTACCCTTAGCCTAAATCTAAACCTTACACTTACTCTTAGCATAACCCTCACCCTTACCATTACCCATACCCTTATCCTTACCCTAACCCTTACCTTTACACTTACGGTTACCATTAACCTTACACTTACCCTAACACTTATCCTGAACCTAACCCTTACCCTAAACCTTACCCCAACCCTTACCCTGACCCTTACATTAACCCTAACCCTTACCCTAAACCTTACACTTACTCTTAACATTAACCTTACCCTTAACCTTAAGCTAATACTTAACCTTACGTTTTTCTCACCCTAACCCTATAATTAACCATAACCATTACCCTAACACTTAACCTTACCCTTAAAATAAGCCATACAACAACACTTAAATGTACACTTACGCTTAAACTTACCCTAACAATTACTCGTACAATTAAAATATTAATTAATTAAATTAAAAAAAATTAATTTAAAATTAATTGAATTAAAAAATTAAAATACTCTTATCCTTATACCTTATCCTTAACCCTCACCCTTATCATTACCAATACCCTTACTCTCACACTTATTCTTATACATACAACTTACCCTTTTCCTAACACTTAACCCTAACCTAACTCTAACCCTAAACCTTACCTGAACCCTTTCCAGGACGCTTACATTAACCCTTACCCTTAACCTAAACCTTACACTTGCTCTTAACCTTAACCTAACACTTAGCTTTTCGTTTTCCTCACACTAACCCTAAAATTAACCCTAACCATTACCCTAACAGTTACCCCTAACATAACCCTTACTCTAACACTTACAGTGACCCGTACACTTACACATACCCTTACACTTACTCTTACCCTAACCCTTACCCTTACCCTTACCATAACCCCTACTCTAACACATACTTCTACCCGTACCCTTACCCTTACTGTTACCCTAACCCTTACCCTTACCTTACCCTATCCCTATCCCTTACCCTATCCCTTACCCTATCCCTTACCCTTAACCTAACCCTAAACCTTACCCTTATCCTAACACTTACCCTTACCGTAAACCTTACCCTTTCTGCTACACTTACCCTTAGCGTAAATCTAAACCTTACACTTAACCTTAGCCTAACCCTCACCCTTACCATTACCCATACCCTTATTCTTACCCTTACCCTAACCCTTACCTTTACACTTACGGTTACCATTAACCTTACTCTTACCCTAACACTTGCCCTTAACCTAACCCTTACCCTAAACCTTACCCCAACCCTTACCCTGACCCTTAAATTAACCCTAACCCTTACCCTAAACCTTACACTTACTCTTAACCTTAACCTTAGCTGTAACCTAATACTTACCCTTACGTTTCCCTCACCCTAACCCTAAAATTAACCCTAAACATTACCCTAACACTTGACCTTACCCTAACCCTAAAATTACTCGTACAATTACCCTTACCCTTACCCTTAACCTAAGCCGAAACCTTACAGTAAACCTTACCCTTTCTGCTACACTTACCCTTAGCCGAAATCTAAACCTTGCATTTACCCCTACTGTAACCCTCACCCTTATCATTACCAATACTCTTACCCTTACCCTTACCCTAACCCTTCTCCTTACACTTACTGTTACCTTTAACATTACCCTTACCTTAACACTTACACTTATCCTTATCCATGCCCTTACCCTTGCCCTAATCTTTACCCTTAACCTAACCCTAACCCTAAACCTTACCCCAACCCTTACCCTGAACCTTACATTAACCCTAACCCTTACCCTAAAACTTACACTTACTCTTAACCTTACCCTTAACCATTACACTAACACTTACCCTTACGTTTCCCTCACCCTAACCCTAAAATTAACCCTAAACATTACCCCAACACTTACCCTTACCCTAACCCTAACCGTAACTCTAACCCTTACTCTAACCCTTACCCTGACCCGTACCCTTACACTTACCCTTACCCTAACCCTTACCCTTACCATAACCCATACCCTAACACGTACTTGTAGCCTTAACCTTACTGTTCCCCTTACCCTTACCTTTACTGTCTCCGTTACCCTTACACTTACACTTAACATAAACCTTAACCTTAACCTAAACCTTATCATAAGCCATACAACAACACTTACATGTACACTTACGCTTGCACATACCCTAGCAATTACTCGTACAATTACTCTTAACCTTACTATTAAGCTAACCCTAAACCTTACCCTTATCCTAACACTTACCCTTATCCTAAACCTTACCCTTTCTGCTACACTTACCCTTTGCCTAATTCTAAACCTTACCCTAACCCTCACCCTTACCTAAATCTAACCATTACCCTAACCTTCACTCTTACCCTTACCATTATACTTACTTTTACCCTTAAACTAAACCTTACCCCAACCCTTACCCTGACCCTTACATTAACCCTTACCCTAACCCTAACCCTTACTCTAACCCTAACCCTTAACCTAAACCTTACACTTAATCTTAACTTTAACCTTACCCTTAAACTAATACATACCCTTACGTTTCCCTCACCATAACCCTAAAATTAACCGTAACCATTACCCTAACACTTATCCTTACCGAACCCTAACCCTAACCCTTACTCTAACTTTTACCCTGACCCGGACCCTTAGACTTCCCCTTCCCCTTCCCCTTACTCTTCCCCTTACCCTAACCCTTACCCTTACACTTACGGTTACCATTAACCTTACCCTTACCCTAACACTTACCCTTACCCTATCCCTTACACTTATCCTTATCCATACTACTTACGCTTACCCTAACACTTAACCTTAACCTAACCCTAACCCTAAACCTTACCTGAACCCTTACCCTGACCCTTACATTAACCCTTACCCTAAAACTTACACTTAACCTTAACCTTACCCTTAACCTTAACCTAATACTTACCCTTACTTTTCCCTCACCCTAACCCTAAAATTAACCCTAACCATTACCCCAACACTTACCCTTACCCTAACCCTTACCTTTACCATAACCCATACTCTAACACATACTTCTACCCGTACCCGTACCCTTACCATAACCCTTACCCTTACCCTTACCCTTACCCTTACCCGATCCCATACCCTTACCCTAACCCTAAACCTTACCCTTATCCTAACACTTACCCTTACCGTAAGCCTTACCCTTTCTGCTACACTTACCCTTAGCCTAAATCTAAACCTTACACTTACCCTTAGCCTAACCCTCACCCTTACCATTACCCATACCTTTATTCTTACCCTTACCGTAACCCTTACCTTTACACTTACGGTTACCATTAACCTTACCCTTACCCTAACACTTATCCTGAACCTAACCCTTACCCTAAACCTTACCCCAACCCTTACCCTGACCCTTACATTAACCCTAACCCTTAGCCTAAACCTTACACTTACTCTTAACCTTAACCTTACCCTTTACATTAACCTAATATTTACGCATACGTTTTCCTGACTTTAACCCTAAAACTAACCCTAACCATTACCCTAACACTTAACCTTACCCTAACCCTAACCCTAACCCTTACTCTAACCCTTACCCTGACCTGTACCCTTACACTTACCCTTACCCTTATACTTACCCTAATTCTTACCCATACCATAACCCATAACCTAACACATATTTGTACCCTTAACCTTACCGTTACCCTTAACCTTACCCTTACCCTTACTCTATCCGTTACCCTTACGCTTACACTTAACATAAACCTTACCCTTGACCGTACCCTTACCATAAGCCATACAACAACACTTACATGTACACTTACGCTTGCACTTACCCTAGCAATTACTCGTACAATTACTCTTAACCTTACTATTAAGCTAACCCTAAACCTTACCCTTATCCTAACACTTACCCTTATCCTAAACCTTACCCTTTCTGCTACACTTACCCTTTGCCTAATTCTAAACCTTACCCTAACCCTCACCCTTACCTAAATCTAACCATTACCCTAACCTTCACTCTTACCCTTACCATTATACTTACTTTTACCCTTAAACTAAACCTTACCCCAACCTTTACCCTGACCCTTACATTATCCCTAACCCTTACCCTAAACCTAACCCTAACCCTTACTCTAACCCTAACCCTTAACCTAAACCTTACACTTAATCTTAACTTTAACCTTACCCTTAAACTAATACATACCCTTACGTTTCCGTCACCATAACCCTAAAATTAACCGTAACCATTACCCTAACACTTATCCTTACCGAACCCTAACCCTAACCCTTACTCTAACTTTTACCCTGACCCGGACCCTTAGACTTCCCCTTCCCCTTACTCTTCCCCTTACCCTAACCCTTACCCTTACACTTACGGTTACCATTAACCTTACCCTTACCCTAACACTTATTCGTAACCTAACCCTTACCCTAAACCTTACCCCAACCCTTACCCTGACCCTTACATTAACCCTAACCCTTACCCTAAACCTTACACTTACTCTTAACCTTAACCTTACCCTTAACATTCACCTAATACTTACGCATACATTTTCCTGACTTTAACCCTAAAACTATCCCTAACCATTACCCTAACACTTAACCTTACCCTAACCCTAACCCTTACTCTTACCATTACCCTGACCCTTACCCTTACACTTACCCTAATTCTTACCCATACCATAACCCATACCCTAACACATATTTGTACCCTTAACCTTACCGTTACCCTTAACCTTACCCTTACCCTTACTCTATCCCTTACCCTTACGCTTACCCTTAACATAAACCTTACCCTTGACCTTACCCTTACCATAAGCCATACAACAACACTTACATGTACACTTACGCTTACACTTACCCTAGCAATTACTCGTAAAATTACCCTTAACCTTACCCTTACCAAACCATTACCCTTGTTCTTAACCTAACCATAAACATTAAGGATAAGCTAAAGGGTCACCCTTAAGGTTAACGTTATCCTAACTCTTACACTTAAGTGGGTAAGTGGAAGTGTAAGGGTACAGTTCAGGGTAAGCGTTAGAGTAAGGGTAAGTGTTAGGGTAATGGTTAGGCTAATTTTAGGTTTAGGGTGAGGGAAACATAAGGGTAAGTATTAGGTTAAGTTTAAGGATAAGGTTAAGAGTTATGGTAAGGGTTAGGTTTAATGTAAGGGTAAGGGTTTGGGAAACGTTTAGGATAAGGGTAAGAGAAGGGATAATGGTAAGGGTAAAGATGATGTTTAGTGTAAGGGTTAGATTTAGTTAAGGGTAAGGGTTAGTGTAAGTTTAAGAGTAAGGGTAAGTGTAAGGGTATGTGTAAAAGTACGGGTAATTGTAAGGGTTAGGGTAAGGGTAAGAGTAAGGGTATTGGTAATGATAAGGGTGAGGGTTACAGTAAGGGTAAGTGTAAGGTTTAGATTTAGGCTAAGGGTAAGTGTAGCAGAAAGGGTAAGGTTTACTGTAAGGTTTAAAGTTTCGGCTTAGGTTAAGGGTAAGGGTAATTGTACGAGTAATTACTAGGGTAAGTGTAAGCGTAAGTGTACATGTAAGTGTTGATGTATGGCTTATGGTAAGGGTAAGGTAAAGGGTAAGGTTTATGTTAAGGGAAAGTGTAAGAGTAACGGATAGAATAAGGGTAAGTGTAACGGTTAAGTGTTAGGGTAATGGTTAGGGTTAATTTTAGGATTAGGGTGAGAAAAATGTAAGGTTAAGTACTAGCTTAAGGTTAAGGGTAAGGTTAAGGGTAAGGTTAAGGTTAAGAGTAAGTGTAAGGTTTAGGTTAAGGGTTAGTGTTAATGTAAGGTTCAGGGAAAGGTTTGGGGTAAGGTTTAGGGTTAGGTTCAGCTTAAGGGTAAGGGTTGGGGTAAGGTTAAGGGTATGGATAAGGAAAAGTGTAAGGGATAGGGTAAGGGTAAGGGTTAGCGTAAGGGTAAGATTAATGGTAAAGTGTTGTTGTATGGCTTATTGTAAGGGTAAGGTTAAGTGTTAGCGTAATGGTTATGGTTAATTATAGGGTTAGGGTGAGAAAAACGTAAGGTTAAGTATTAGCTAAAGGTTAAGGGTAAGGTTAATGTTAAGAGTAAGTGTAAGGTTTAGGGTAAGGGTTAGGGTTAATGTAAGGGTTGGGGTAAAGTTTAGGGTAAGGGTTAGGTTCAGGATAAGTGTTAGGGTAAGTGTAAGGTTAATGGTAACCGTCAGTGTAAAGGTAAGGGTTAGGGTAAGGATAAGGGTATGGGTAATGGTAAGGGTGAGGGTTAGGCTAAGGGTAAACGTAAGGTTTAGATTTAGGCTAAGGGTAAGTGTAGCAGAAAGGGTAAGCTTTACGGTAAGGTTTGAGGTTTAGGCTTAGGTTAAGGGTAAGGGTAAGGGTAAGGTTTAGGTTTAGGAAAAGGGTAAGTGTAGCAGAAAGGTTAAGGGTGAGGGTAAGTGTTAGGGTAAGGGTGAGGTTAAGGGTAAGGGTAATGGTATGAATAAGGGTAAGGGTAAGGGAAATGGTACGGGTCAGGGTAAGGGTTTGAGTAAGGGTAAGGGTAAGGGTTAGGATAAGTGTAAGGGTGCAAGCAAGGATTAGGGCAAGAGTAAGTGTAAGGGTAATAGAAAGGGTTAGGGTAAGTTTAAGGGTAAGGGAAAGTGTTAGGATATGTTTTAGGGGAAGCAGAAGGGTAAGGGTTAGGTTAAGTGTAAGGGGAAGGGGAAGGTAAGGGGAAGGGTTGGAGTAAGGTATAGGGTAAGGGTAAGGTTATGGTTAAAGGAAAGAGTAAGGGTAAGGAAAAAGTAAAGGTAAGGATTTGGGTAATGGTAAGGGTGAGAAGGGTTAGGGTAAGGGTTACGGTAAGGGTTAGGTAACGCAGTGTACAACCTGGGACGTCACACGCAGAGCTGCCTCTGGCAAGGTGAGTGAGGAACAGATGTAGCAGTTGTGTTGTAGGTCTCACTGTTCCTCTAAGCATCCCCTCTTTGTCTTTTAGAGGTGTTGTAGCTGTTTGAAGAGGGTAGATTGAAGCATCTGCCTCGGGGGCTGGTAAGCGGCAGAGGTAAGGGAGCAGATGAGAGTAACTTACCTAGTTGTGCTGTGTCTTTGGATGCTGCATCGGCCTATGTGTTTCTTTTTCTTTCACAGGTGTCTCGCACAGGCTCAAAGGAGCAAACTGCACTCTGAAGAGCTGTGTAAGAAGAGGGGCTGGTCATGAGCTGGGTTGGAGCAGAACGACCAAGTAGCACAAGGTGACTATGAAAGGTGTCCGTCTTGCTTTGCAGGTGCCGTGGCAGGCTCTCCACAGAAGTGGATAAGGATATGAGATAAGGCCAGAGAGCGACAAGGAGCGGCACGTGCAGGGATGGTTTTGAAGCGCTGCGGTGGCTTACTCTTCTGTTCATCAGGTGCCACAGGCAAGGTGGGTTGTAACATCAGTCGTTATATTTGCATGAAAGCAGTTCACTTGAATGCCACAGTGCATCTGAGTAGGGTGTTCTAGCAGAACAAGCTTGTCTGGCACAGCGGTGCCTGATGGCAGTGTGTTTCCTCAGGTGAAGAGGTGCCTGAAGCCCCATCCTATCTAGCCTTGATTCAAAGATCGAAGCCGAAATTCCTTTAAGTGGTATATTCTTTATTGCAGCGCTGGATGCACGGGGGATCTCTCCACCTATCGTGCATACCCAAAGCAGAAAGCAGTCTTGAATTTATACAATCAATCTATCAATATTCTACAAGCACCTATACATATGCATTACCTATCCCCGCCTTCCCTCGCTTCTCATGCTAATTAGCCTTTTGGCACCTTGCTCCTGCACAGAGCCTTCCAAGAATTGTGGGCAGGGGTCTTTGGGACGTGGGCAGGGGTCTTTGGGAGGAAGACCCCGAGTCTTCCTCACAGTGTACTTTTCACCTTTGGTCAGGAATCTGCTGAATTGGCATGTTTCTTAATTGCAAGAGCTGGTTGTTGCCAATTCTCCCGTTTGTTGTATCTTTATAATGAATTCCAATGTCCAGTTTCGAGAGTTATAGTCCTTACATTCGTTTCTCTGTCCGCCTGCCGCTTCCTTATCATGAGTTCCAGTGTCTTGAGATATACAGTCCTTGTCTGGGGATTGTCCTTGCCTCCCCAATACCTCCTTAATCAATCCCCCCTTTTCTTTTCCCATGCAAATTCTTTTGCATCAGATACTTTCTTTATTTACAGTAACACAACAAAGCAGGCATCTAAACAACATGCACACAAATATTCCTAACACTACTAATACGATTAGAGCAATGAATACTTGTTTCAACCATTGGAAATTGGGCAACCAGGAGGTTAACTTAGTCCATAGTTCACTAAAACTCCATGAAAGATCATCTTTACTGATCTCATGTAGGATCCTGGTCTGCTTCCATATTTCTTCCAGGTTGGTAGAGATCCTTCCACTCTGATCTACATACATACAACAACTTGTGTTTATTACTGTACAGACTCCCCCTTGAGTGGCCAGTAACAAGTCTAGGGCCATCCGATTTTGGAATACTACCTGTGATAAACTAGGTATCTCTTCTTGTTGAGCCTTTATAGCATCCAGAATTTTGTTTTCTAACTTCTCTATAATTGCAGAAATATTAACTATTGCCTTTTCCAATTCACTCACTCCTAACCATGGGATAAACCATCGCACAAAACTATGAAAAGGGGTGTGTCTCTCTATCAATGGATTGTTAATTTTTCGTCTGATTCTCCGCATATGATTTCTCAAGTAACCTCGAGGCACTACATCATGTACTGTCATATTGGGGACTACCGCTCCAAGAGTGCAAGTTCCCTTCCAATTCTCAGGCAAGACCTTACGGGCTGTATCATTGCATAGCCAATACCGCCCTTTTCCTTCTGGAACCGTCCAGCTGGTTGAATTTGCCCAGCCGCTAGTCGTACTAATATCAATTGTTCAATTACAAGATGTCTGATTTCCCACATAAGTAGTATCCGTATTTATACAATGCTGTTTTCCTATACCCTTAGGCAGGTTACACCTTTGTACACACACATAATAGGATTCTAACGGCAAGAAGCTACTCACTTCTAGTTCCAAAACTGCTTAATATTTTCGACCCCAAGATGTGTTTTCCCACAAATTAGTCCAAGATAAGTTTGCAGGCAAGGGAATCCCAATTAACGATACACCCTTATTCCCATGCTGTGGCAGATGGGTGCATACCCAACAGTTCGTCTTATTAGTTACTTGAGAAATTGTTTGTATTAAGGTCAGGTGTAAGTTCTCATCCCAAGTTGCCCACCCCAAATCCGAGAACCGCACCCCTGCAATCATTAGGATCTGGAAAACCGTAATTTTGTTGGTCCAATTGGAGTGGTGGTCCATATCCTCGCCGGGGCCTTCTTCACCCTTGAATTGTGGATCCAAGCTGCTTGCTTCTTAATCTTAATGGCGGTGTGTGTTGTCAGTAATACTTGGTGTGGTCCCATCCACTTTCCTTCCATTTTTCCTGCACGGGTTGTCCTGAAAAAGTCTTTATATATATATAATCCCCGAGCTTAAAGGGGTGGATTGGTTGATCCAACCCTCTAGCCCTGGTCCCTAAAACAAATGTATGTACTTTATTTAATTGTTTCTGAAGTTCAGTTATATAAGCATATAAATATTCTGATCCTAACTGCGTTAGGTCCTCTCCACTAAATAGAAATTGCTATGGCCTTCCATATAAGATTTTGAAGGGACTCAAATTTCCTTTTATTCTAGGTTTAACTCTAATTCCAAGTAATGCTAAAGGGAGGGATTGAGGCCATGACAAATTAGCTTCTTATCCAATTTTAGCTATTTATTGTTTAATTAAATGGTTCATTTTTTCTACCTGTCCACTTGCCTGTGGTCTATAAGGAGTATGCAGTTGCCAATCTATCTTTAGAATCTTACTTATCTGTTCTACCACTTGTGCACAAAAATGTGAAACTCTATCAGAAGACATTGCTACTAGAATCCCAAAGCATGGTATTATTTCATTTAACAAGACTTTAACCACTTCTCTTGCTTTGGTTGTTCGACAGGGAAAGGCTTCAGGCCTTCCTGAAAACGTGTCAGTCAGAACCAGTAAATAATGATACCCCCCTTTTCTAGGGAGTTCTGAAAAATCAATTTGCCACTGTTGCCCCGAATAATTTCCTTTACCGATTATTCCAAATTTTATTCTATTCTTGGTATTGGGGTTATTGTGTAAGCAAATGCTACATTGTTGAGTTACTTGTTTTATCATATCGTCCCACTAATGTCTGACTCGGGCTCTTATGCAGTGTGCCAGCTCCCCAGTGCATTTTATTGTGTTCTGTAAGAACTATGGGCCATGTCAAACTAGAGGGTATTACTATGTGGTTATCTTTTAAATATACTCATCCATCTGGTTTCATTTTACCTTTCAAATCTTCAATTAATTTTAAGTCTTCTTTTGTATAATTTGGATATAGTTTGGATTTTGGTATCAAAGACAATGCCTTCACCTCAGTTATTTCAGCTGCCTGCTTAGCCTCTGCCAATCGATTTTCCAATTTCAAAATCGGTGTTCCCCTTTTGGTGTCCCTGACAATGCATGATAGCTACCTTTTCTGGTTGTTTTACAGCCTCTAACAATTTTAAAATTTCTTCAGCATACTTTGTGTTTTCACTGAGCGGTCAGCAATCCATGTTCTTTCCAAATTGCTCCATGAGCATGTACCACGCCGAATGTATATTTAGAATCTGTCCAAATATTTACCCTTTTTCCCGCTGCCAGTTCCAATGCTCTTGTGAGAGCAACTATCTCCGCCTTTTGAGCTGATGTTCCAGGGGGTAAAGGCTTAGACTCGATTACCTGCTGAGTAGTTGTTATAGCATATCCAGCTTTACGTTGTCTTTGCGTAACAAAACTGCTCCCATCCGTGAACCAAGTTTCTTCCGCGTCTTCCATGGGCTCCTCCTTAAGGTCTGGTCGGCTGGAATACACAGTCTCTAGAGTTTCTAAACAATCGTGAATCACAGCTTGTGCCGGAGCATCACTAAGAAAAGAGGCTAGATTCACAATATGAATTATCACAATTTCCACGTCGTCCTGTTCTACCAATATTGCTTGATATTTCAAAATCATCAATTCTTGTTTAAGTTGTTTAAAGACTTTTTGTGCTTCTCCAGTCCAGACTAACTTTGACTGGTTAATCTTTATCAATTCACATAGAGGCTTTACCAATAGTCCATAATTATAAATCCAAAGGCGACACCAACCTGTCATTCCTAAAAAGCTTTGTAGCTCCTTTACCATTTGAGGTTCTGGAGTCCGGCAAATGACTTCCTTATGTTCAGTTCCTAGTTCTCGTTGTCCTTCCGAAATTTCAAATCCCAGATAGGTCACATTTTGTTGAGCCAGCTGGACTTTCTGTCAAGAGACTTGATATCCATTTAAACCCAGAAAATTAAGACGACTTATAGTCCATTGAATACAACTCCCTTTAGTCTCGGTAGCTATTAAGAGATCATCTACATATTGTAACAAAGCACCTTCAGTGTCCGGAGGTATCCATGTTTCGAGTTCCCTTGCTAATTGGTTTCCAAAAATAGTGGGGCTATTCTTGAATCTTTGAGGTAGTAATGTCCACGTAAGCTGCGTCTTTCTGCCTGAATCGGGATTTTCCCATTCAAAGGCGAATAGGTTTTTGCTTTCTGTGGCTAAGCCTAGGCAGAAGAAGGCATCTTTTAAATCCAGTACGGTAAACCAGACTTGACTATTCTTTAATTTAGTCAGCAAAGTATAAGGGTTTGCCACTACTGGATGTATATCTGTGGAGGAATGGTTAAGCGAAGTAGGCCATGTGAACATTGCACAGCTAGGAGGCCGCAAGTTAACAAAGTATCGAACACAGCTCAAATGAGCCTGAGAAAGTACGTAAATAAGCCTGAGAAAATACGTGAATGCGGCCTGGGAAGGAATGTAAGTTCTGGGAGGTTTTAGGGAGGTTTCAGGGAGGTTTCAGGTACAAGAACATGATATCTGTTGGTATGCTGGGAAAGTACTAACTGTGTTACTTTGTTGGGAAACTAGCTGATAGAATAGAGAAATGCACTAACCAATCATGAGCTTAGCTTTTGCAATATGTATGAGCTAATTATATTGAATTAGATAAAAGACGACTGAGCTATCCAATAAATCGAAGTTCACTGATCACTCATATTGAGCGTCTGTGTCTTCCTTCCGTCGACAACAAATGTCCTCGCAACAAATGGCGCCCGAACAGGGACCTGCAATACAGGAACAGGGACTTCGCTGGAGTTGAACCTGCGCTGGTATTGTACCTGCGAGCCACGGTTGGACGGAATACAAGGACCGGTCCTGCAACGCAGCTCAGGAGGTGAAAAGGATTACAAATTGCTGAATCCCCGTACCCGAGGCCTGAAAGGTGAATGGAAAAGAAACCTGGAATACCCACACCCGCACCCGCAGCTCGGAAAGGGAGTCCTCGCACCCGGGATGAGCCTATAGAGGGTCCTGCCGGAAAGCGTCGCCGAGGTCTTTGCAAAGGCTGCAACGGTACCGACGTATATAAAGGTATGGAGAGACAAGCGGCGTATGATTTGCTCAAATGCTTTTTAGAAAAGCGGGGCACACAGGATATATGTTGTAAAAAGGAATTACCAAAGTTATTAGCTTATGGGGTAGTTAAGGGTTGTTTTTTAGATCCTGATACTGTGTTTGAACAAGCAGAGTGGAGGAAGTTTGGGGATAAATTATTTGATGAAGTAATTAGTGATAATAAAATAGCAAAGAAATTGATGAAGCCATGGAGGGCGGTAACTAATGCATTAGCAACACATCAAGCTGAACAAAAAATAGCTGCTGCTGCAACAGAACGATTAGGATCATCCAGTCAGAAGGGGGGGGCTTCTGCTTCTTCCTCTACTCAGCAAAGAGCTGAGGAACAAGCTTACCCCTCTCCACCATCATATAGAACAATTACAATTCCAAAAGGGACTTCGGTACCCATATCAGGGGAAGAAGAACCCTCACAGTCACAGCCACCGACAGCCCCGCCTGCACCCTCGCCCGTACAATCAGAGAACAGAGAAAGGGTGGGTGAGGAGTCAGGTACAAATTCATTTTCAACAAGTCCATTTAGAATCAATGTACAGGACAGGGAGGAGACATGGAAAAAAATAGCGCATGAAGCAATGAAGGAAGGGAATCTTGAAATAGCAGCACAAATAACAACAGCCTATCCGGTGGTGTATTCACCTCCAGATGCACAGGGAAATGTACAGGTTCAGTTGACTAATTTAGATTGGAAATTATTAACACAATTACGATCTACAGTAAATGAGTCTGGATTAAAGGGAGAACCTACTCGTCAAATGTTAGACTATATTTGGGGGACAAATATTCTGCTCCCAGGAGATATTCGTAGCATAATGAAACTAATCTTGACACAGCATCAACAACTTTTGTTTAATGCATATTGGCACGGTATCTGTCAAGAAGAGGTAGCAATAATACGCGCGCCTGGGGATCCCTTGTATGGTGTTACATTAGACGAATTACTGGGTGTGGGACCATATTTTAGAACAGAGGCGCAGGCACTCTTGGGACCAGACAAAGCTAAGGTATCAATGAATCTAGCCAGAAGAGCATTAGAACAAATTAGAGAGCCGGGGGGAATGCCGTCCTACATGGGAATTAAACAGGGCAGAGAGGAACCATTCGGGTTGTTTATCGATCGGGTAGCAAATGCGATACAAGCAGCGGGAGTTCCTGATTATCTTAAAGGCACTATATTAAAGCAATGTGCACTCCAAAATTGTAACCCTTCAACTCGTAGTATATTAGCTACGTTACCGAGTACTTGGACAATAGAGGAAGGATTGGAAAGAATGTCTCAGGTACCTGTAGGTCCACAGACTATGTTAGTAGAAGCAGTAAAACAATTAGGTGATAACATGAAAGAACAGTCAAAAGTGTTTGCAGCCCTTGCTCCTTTGCAAACCCCCAGTGGACGTCCTATTAGCCGAGTATCGACACCGCAATATCGTTGTTTTCGATGTGGTGTTGCGGGACACATTAGACGGAATTGCAAAATAGAATCTGTGTGGTGCCAAAATTGTCAAACAAATACTCACAGCACTTCAGCATGCCGCCGAAATGCGTCGGGAAACGGCCGGAGCAGCGGGAGGAGCCGCCCCGCGACGACACAAAAAGTGGCTTTTACGACAACGGCAGCGACGGCAACAGCACCAGCACCAACTGCGACGAATCCTTTTTTCTCCGACCAGCCACCAGAGGGAGCCTCGGCCTGGATTTGGCAACCGCAGTCGATGTGACTTTATTGGATTCGAGACCCACCAGGGTAAAAACAGGACTTATTGGACCAGTTGTTGTTAATAAGGAACCTGTGGGAGCTTTGTTAATAGGGAGATCGTCTGCCACCATGAATGGATTACAAATATTAACTGGACTTATTGACAAGGATTACTTTGGGGAAATACAAATTATGGTTTCTGCAATGTTTCCTCCAATTCATGTGCCGAAAGGCACAAAAATAGCACAGTTAATTCCTTTGCCTCATCTTGCTGAATCATTAGCATCGGAATCTGCAAAGGATCGAGGACTGGGAGCATTTGGCTCCACGGGAAAAGTGGCTTTATTGACACTTGGTATGCGACACAGACCACGACAAAATGTCACTGTGTGTTTAAAGGATGAGAAAATACAGATTGAGGCATTGTTGGACACTGGTGCTGATGTATCTATAATCAGCACAAAGGATTGGCCCTCACATTGGCCTACATTTGAGTCTAATGCTACAGTTTCGGGAGTAGGAGGTGTGACTCTTGCTCGTCGGTCACCAGTGCTACAATGGACAATAGGTGATAAGGTGGTACAATGCAGTGTCTCCATCTTATCACTACCTGAAGGAGTACAAGCGCTGGTGGGGCGAGATATCCTTGCCCAAATGGGAGCAGTTCTCACGACAGATCATCAAAATTTTTAGGTGTGGCCATTGCTTGGACTTTCCCGATCCCACTTAAATGGAAAACTGATGAACCTGTATGGGTTGAGCAGTGGCCACTGAAACGGGAAAGTCTTTTACATGCTCATAAATTAGTACAGGAACAGTATCAACAAGGGCATTTGAGACTGTCAACAAGCCCTTGGAATACTCCGATTTTTGTGATTCCCAAAAAATCAGGGAAATACCGTTTGCTACATGACTTACGAGCAGTTAATAACCAGATGTGTGCTATGGGAGCACTGCAACCTGGATTACCTAATCCTGCTATGATACCAGAAGGGTGGAAATTACTAATTGTGGATCTCAAAGACTGCTTTTTTACAATTGCATTACATGACAATGATAAACAGAGGTTTGCTTTTACACTTTCTGCTATAAATCGTGAAGGACCATATCAGAGATTTGAATGGACTGTGTTACCTCAGGGCATGCGTAATTCACCTACCTTATGTCAGCTCTATGTTGATGCAGCACTTCAACCAATTCGCCGCGCATGGCCAAAAACGATTATTTACCATTACATGGACGATATTTTGCTAGCTCAGGAGGAGATATTTTCCTTACAACAGAAAAATGCCCTGGCAGTTGCTCTTAAACAAATGGGACTGGTAATTGCACCAGAAAAAATTCAGGAGACAAGCCCTTGGAAGTACTTAGGGTGGAAAATCACAGATTCTACTATTCAGCCTCAGAAACTTACTATCCAATCGAACATCACAACTCTCAATGATGCTCAAAAACTGCTGGGAGATTTACAGTGGATTAGGCCAGTGGTCGGAATTCCAAATGAACTGTTGAATTCCCTTTGACCTTTATTAAGAGGAACTGATCCTGCCGCAAAGGTGACATTATCAGAACAACAGTCGGAAATATTACAACAAATTGCATCATTGATCACAACGCGTGTCACGCATCGACGCATACCTGACAGGCCACTGGATTTTACTGTTTTGTGTGGTCCACAACACTTGATGGGTGCTATCACACAGCAAAAAATAAAAACGGGGGAAAAGGAAATGGAAACTGTGGTATTGGAGTGGATAGCTCCCCCATTGCAACCCCGAAGAACAATTCAAGAAAAAATTGACACGCTGTCAGAATTAATAAAGAAAGGAAGAAATCGGATACTACAAATAGACGGAGTTCCACCAAGTACAATCTGGGTACCAATAAAGCCAGGTGACTTGGAATGGTACATACAGAATTCTGAAAAACTACAAGCTGCATTATTACAGGATGGCGCCACAATAGTGGCAAAGACATTACAATCAACTATATTGTCATGGATGGAAAACCAAGCATGGATAACCCAGCCCAAGCGGTCGGATTCTCCGTTAGCAGATGCAGTAACTGTTTTCACGGACGCTGGAAAGCGCTCCAAGTCTGCTGCAATAACATGGAAAGACGAACAAGGCTGGCAACACCAAATTTTAAAGGGCCAGGACAACGATTCATTACAGACATTAGAGCTCTATGCGGTTGTATGGGCATTTATAAAATGGAAAGATGCCCCTTTAAATGTAGTATCTGATTCTCTGTATGTAGTAGGTATAGCTAATCGTATAGAGGACTCTGCTTTAAGAGATGTAAAAAATGAACGCCTTGCAGAATTATTAACTAGCTTACAGCTTGCTATAGCGCAGAGAAGCAAATCCTATGCGGTGATACATATACGAAGTCACCAATGGGTGGAGGGACTGGGAGAAGGCAATGCTCGGGCGGATAAATTAGTTGCCGCTCCAGCCACTGAAGCGCCATTATCTCCCTTCTGTAGAGCTAGGGAGGCTCATGCTATTTTTCACCAGAATGCTAAGGGACTTGCGCGGGCTTACAAACTGTCTAGAGCTGATGCACAAGCGATAGTAAAAGCTTGTCCAATATGTAGTAATTATAATTCAGGGGTGGGACTCGGAGTCGGGACAAACCCCAGAGGGCTTAAAGCCAATGAAGTGTGGCAAATGGATGTTACTCATGTTCCAGCATTTGGACGATTGAAATATCTGCATGTAACAATAGACACTTATAGTCACATGATCTGGGCTACACCGCAGCCTGGAGAAAAAGTTCGGGATGTACGACGTCATCTTGCCAGTTGTTTTGCAGTAATGGGAGTACCACAGACTATAAAGACTGATAATGGTCCAGCCTATGTTAGTGGGCCATTCAAGCGATTCATGGAACTATGGGACATTAAACATATTACTGGTATTCCACATTCACCAACTGGTCAGGCTATTGTGGAAAGGGCTAATGGAACAGTTAAACAATATTTAGAAAGGTTTAAAGACATTATTGATGTTAGAGAAAGGGTAGACAAGACTCTATTTGTTCTGAATCATTTGTGTGTTTTTGGGGAACATGACGAACCACCTGTAGCACGTCATTATACCAAATCTGAAAATGATAACAAATGTGCTATGAGAGTATTGTACAGAGATATGAAAACAGGGCAATGGTTAGGGCCTGCTGATGTGATTTATGTGGGATGAGGTTATGTATGTGTCTCTTCCCCTACAGGTCCGACCTGGGTGCCTAGTCGGTGTGTAAAGCCAGCCATCGAAGAAAGAAGAGGATGACAACGATCATGGCTGAAGTAACAGAACAAGGGACTTTGATTATGCTATCAGTTATAATAATGGCTGGACATGGTAATGCTATCTTAGGGAAGATTGACCCTCAGCAGAATATGTGGGTCACCTGGGCTAATGAAACCAGACAGAGTTCATTTTGTCTGTTTCTTGCTTCTGCATCTGATCCTTTTAGAACATGCTTGTTTGGGTTTCCAATAGGGGATCCAAAGGAACTGAGTGAAATGTTAGCACCATACTCTGCCAGTGTTACTTTACTTAGTAGATCCCTTTCTGCTAATGTCTCGGATGGAGTAGTTGCTGCCCTGCAAGCTCTTAATAACTCATTGCCATGGGACCCTCAAGAACTGGATCTCCTGGGGTCTGTGGTAGTAGGGAATAGCAGTAGTAACTGGACACAAACATGCTTTGTACTCCATGAAGGGAAACAAAATAAAACGCACTGGACCAACATAACATCGAGGACCCTTGGATTTGAGGCCAATGGACATTACTGTGGATGGAACAACACCGGGAATATTAGTGTACCATTTGGGGCGTATGGAATAGGTGATACCAATTCAATCTGGTTTCAAAGTCAGGCCAAAGCTTTGCCACCTGGTATGTTTTTAATCTGTGGGGACCGTGCATGGCAAGGGATACCAGCTAGTGCTTTTGGGGGTCCGTGTTACCTAGGACGATTCACACTTTTCGTTCCAGATTTGCACTCGTGGAAGAACTCGACAGGGAGCAGAAGAATTAAACGAGATCTAAATACTTTGGGTTCTGACTGTAATGATGGTGTAGAACTGTGGGGTCCAGCAGAAAGATTCTTTGCTTCTTTAGTGCCTGGTGTGGGAACTGCACATGCTTTGACTAACATTAATAAGCTTGCTTGTTGGGCTGTTAAACAATCAAATGTAACAACACAAGTTCTTTCTGAAATGTCGCAAGATATGGAGAGCATAAGACATGCTGTGTTACAAAATAGGGCCGCTATTGATTTCTTGTTATTAGCTCAAGGACATGGGTGTGAAGATGTAGAAGGAATGTGTTGCTTTAATCTCTCTGATCATGGGCAATCAATTCACAATCAATTGAAATGGTTAATGGATCATACACAAAAAATTACGATACAGAATAATTGGTTTGATGATTGGCTTAAATCTGTCTTTGGAAATGTAGGGGGATGGGTTTTTAACTTAATCAAAGAGGGACTTCGCCTTTTGCTTATAATTGTATTGATTATAATTGCTGCACGGGTAGTCTTTAGCTGCTTATCTAGGAAACTAGAACAACTCACAGAGAAGGTGTTTGTAGCCCAAAATAAAAACGGGGGAATTGTGGAGGAATGGTTAAGCGAAGTAGGCCATGTGAACATTGCACAGCTAGGAGGCCGCAAGTTAACAAAGTATCGAACACAGCTCAAATGAGCCTGAGAAAGTACGTAAATAAGCCTGAGAAAATACGTGAATGCGGCCTGGGAAGGAATGTAAGTTCTGGGAGGTTTTAGGGAGGTTTCAGGGAGGTTTCAGGTACAAGAACATGATATCTGTTGGTATGCTGGGAAAGTACTAACTGTGTTACTTTGTTGGGAAACTAGCTGATAGAATAGAGAAATGCACTAACCAATCATGAGCTTAGCTTTTGCAATATGTATGAGCTAATTATATTGAATTAGATAAAAGACGACTGAGCTATCCAATAAATCGAAGTTCACTGATCACTCATATTGAGCGTCTGTGTCTTCCTTCCGTCGACAACAAATGTCCTCGCAACATATATCCTCAGTGATTTTATTTATGGCCCTCAAATCCTGAACTAGCCTATAGCTTTTTCATCTGCCTTTTTAATTGGCAATATGGGTGCATTGTATTCTGATTCGCATTCAATCAATAATCCATACTGTAAAAATTGATCAATTATCTCTTTAATTCCTTTCCTATCTTCTATCCTCAAAGGATATTACTTAACCTTAACGGGTTTCTCTCCTGGCTTTAATTTAATAATCATTAAGGTCACATTTTTAGCTCTTCCAGGGACTTCGGTAGCCCAAACTCCTGGACATACTTGATCTGTGATCTCTAAAGGTATTTCACTTTTAGGGTCAGTTTGTATTAGTGCCAAGCTTAACACATTTATTAGTTGTTCTTCTCCTGTTCTTAATTCCATTTTCCCCTTTTCAAAGACAATTTCTGCTCCTACTTGCTCTAATAAATCTCTACCTAAGAGTGCCCATGAGGAGCTAGGCATAGATAAAAATCTGTGTATGCCCCATTGTTTCCCTAACTTGTACTTCAAAGGTTCACAAAAATAAGCCTTTTCAGTTACACCTTGTCCTGGTTTCAGTTAGAACAGTTAATTTTCTTCCTAGTAGCTGGGAGAATGCTATGTTTTGGCTTAGGATGAGAAGAGTGCTGATAACACCCCGATGTTTCAATTGTTGCAGAGCAATGCTTATACCAAGCCAAGGACATCTCAGCTTCTTGCTCTGTCCTGCCAACAGGCAGGCTGGGGGTGCAGTAAGAGCTGGGAGGGGACAGACCCAGGACAGGTGACCCAAACTAGCCAAAGGGGTATTCCATAGCATCTGACGTCAGGCTAAACAATACATAGGGGTGGCTAGCCAGGGGGAGGGGGCCGGACTGCTCGGGGTTAGGCTGGGCATCGGTCAGCGGGTGGTGAGCAATTGCATTGTGCATCACTTGTTTGTACACATTATTAGTAGTGGTACTATTATCATCACTGTATTATTATTATTGTTATTATTATTGTTATTATTATTATAATTGTTATTATTATTATTATTATTGTTATTTTGTCTTATTAAACTGTCTTTATCTCAACTCACAGGCTTCACTTTCCATTTCTCTCCCCCGTCCCAGAGAGGGAGGGGGAGGGGGAGCGAACAGCTGCGTGGTGTTTAGCTGCCGGCCGGGTTAAACCACGACACACCTTTTACCCTAACATAATAATTCTGTGAAGGCATTAATGCTTGATTTAGAACTGAATACGTTGCCCCATAGCAATAAGAAATTTCACTTCCATTCCTCCCCTAGCTTCATTATAACCAGTGGAGGATCCGCTAGGGTAGATTCCCCAGGTCCCCGTTATTCCTGTTGAAATCAGGGGTTGATTACCCTAGGAAAAGGCTAGTCAATTTGTCCTCCAAAGCCAGGTCCAAACCGTTTTGTTTTTTTTATTTATTTATTTATTTATTTTCATTACATTTCAGAGTTGGTCCAAAAATTCCATAGGGCTTTCTTTTAGACCTTGTTGGAAGCATATTCTCAATTCCCAATTCATCCAGGTTTTAGTATTTACTTAACCGTTCATGATTTTCAGGATGATTCGGGTCTTAGTGGGGGTCGGTCAGGGGAATGCAATTGTCCACAGTTCCCTGAACGGTCCCATCAGCAATCTGAGCTCGCACATGAACTCAGGTTGTTTTAAGAGTGTACCTCTTTTCTGTTTCTGTGACAACTCTCTCGGACCGATCATGGTCCCTTTGCCCTAAAGGGCTAACACCCATGATTTTAAGATCTCTGCCTCGGGCAGAGGCAGAACTATTAACATTCCTACATCCTCTTTCCCTGCTCATTCAACTTCAAACACCTTTAACACTTTCAACAACCCTTTTAACACTTCCTTTATCTTTCTCCAGCCTGTACTTCTCTAATGCCAACATCAAAGGTTCAGTCAGGGGCCAACTTAATTCCCTACCTTTTCCCACCAAGATGCTGAAACATCAGTATACAACATTTCATCCTGTTCTGCTTCTCAAAAAACAACATTAACTGTAGCAAAATATTATAGTTTAAAGTTCCATTTAGGGGCCACTTTTCTCCACATTCCAGCTTATAAAGCGGCCACCACTGATTACGATATTTTATCAATGTTTTCCTGTTCACACTTCCACCGGCAGATCCTCCAATATCTTTCCAGTGACTTAAAACACATCCTAACACACTTTTCTTTAAAATTTCACTGCTTGTTTGCCCCCCCAGTTTCCAGTTTACACTTTCAGAATACACATGTTACTTACAAAAGCGTATCACAAAACGTATCACTCACAAAAATACGGGCACGCAATATCTTTCAGTAGCGATGTCACAAAACTACTATTACCAGCAATATTGCCAAAATCACAGTAACAATAGTCAGAGTCAAATTCCACACGCGGTAAGTCAGAAAACCGAACTGTGTAACACCGTAACGATATCTTTCTTATAACAATGCCACGAACCTACTATTACCACCAGGAAAATAGCCAAAATCGCAGTAACAAGAACCAGAGTTAAATACCATACTCCATGAGTCAGAAAACCGTAATAGACAACACAATTCCAGATGGACCTTAAAGCGAGCTCCTTCCTTAAGGTCCCCAAACATGTACTTATAGTGATAACCACAAAGTATATACCAAACACTGCCTCGCAGAAGATCACCTTCTGACTTACAGACAGTTCCAGATGACCGGTCTACCAGAAAACCAAACCAGAATAAAGAATATACTCACTTACAATGATGGGGTCCTTGTCTGCCTCCGCAGTGATCCGGTGAGTCGAGGAGTCCCTCCGGGAAATCCCGGGGGTACCCTAGGGAGTCCTGTTCCCAGCAGGTCCTGCAGTCCGGCAGAGAGGTTGTCCCATCTGGGTCGCCAAATTGATTCAAAGATCGAAGCCGAAATTCCTTTAAGTGGTATATTCTTTATTGCAGCGCTGGATGCACGGGGGATCTCTCCACCTATCGTGCATACCCAAAGCAGAAAGCAGTCTTGAATTTATACAATCAATCTATCAATATTCTACAAGCACCTATACATATGCATTACCTATCCCCGCCTTCCCTCGCTTCTCATGCTAATTAGCCTTTTGGCACCTTGCGCCTGCGCAGAGCCTTCCAAGAATTGTGGGCAGGGGTCTTTGGGACGTGGGCAGGGGTCTTTGGGAGGAAGACCCCGAGTCTTCCTCACAGTGTACTTTTCACCTTTGGTCAGGAATCTGCTGAATTGGCATGTTTCTTAATTGCAAGAGCTGGTTGTTGCCAATTCTCCCGTTTGTTGTATCTTTATAATGAATTCCAATGTCCAGTTTCGAGAGTTATAGTCCTTACATTCGTTTCTCTGTCCGCCTGCCGCTTCCTTATCATGAGTTCCAGTGTCTTGTTTCGAGATATACAGTCCTTGTCTGGGGATTGTCCTTGCCTCCCCAATACCTCCTTAATCAGCCTGCACACAATTATCTGAGAATGAAAGCTGCTTTCCAGTAATTCAGAAAGCCAAGTTACGTCTCAGCCTTGAGCATCTCGGGCTTTTGGGCCTGTCTGTAACATTTGGCACCAGCACTAATACTTTTTTTGGCATATGTTTAGCGTTTGGGGCCTGTGTCTGGGATTTGGGCCCTGTCTCGAACCACTGGGGCTTTGTCCTGGGTTTTGGAGCCTGCCTCTAGAGTTCAGGGCCTGTGATTAGGCTTTTGGGGTCTGTGTCTGGGGGCCGGTATCTGGGGGCAAGGGGGGAGCTGCTTGTAGACCCTAGGGGCCGGCATTGAGGGGGTTGGGAGCTGACTCTACACCTTTGGGGCCTGCTTCTGGGGGCGGGGGGGGGGTTGAGACCAGCATCTGGGGGAGGGGTGGGAGCTCTTTGTATTCCTTTGGAGCCTGTGTCGGGGGGCGGGGGGGGGGGGGCGGAAGGGGAGGGTTGGTTGGGAGGTGCTTGTACACTGTTGGAGCCTGGGTTGAGGGAGGAGGTTTGGAGCTGCTTCTACAGCTTTGGGCCTGGCATCGGGGGTAGGGGGTTGGGTGCTGGTTGTAGGGGCCTGTGTTTGGGGGGGGGGGCTTGGGACCTGCGTCTGGGGGAGGGGTGGGAGCTGCTTGTACACCTTTGGGGCCTGCATGTGTGGGGGGTCAGGGCCTGTGTCTAGCGGGCTGGGAACTGCTTGTACAATGTAGGAATCTGTTTCTGCAGGGTGGCTGGGAGCTGTTTGTACAACTTTGGGGCCAGCATCTGGGGGTGGCTGGGAGCTGCCTGTACACTGTAGGGGCCTGTGTTTGTGGGGGCCTTGGGGGCCTCCCTCGGGGGGGGGGGGGGAGGGTTGGGAACTGCTTGTATAGGGTAGGGGGCCTGCCTGGCAGGGGTTGGGAGCTGCTTGTAGAATTTGGGTCGCTGTGTCTGGGGGGGCGGTTGGGGCCTGTGTCTCAGGGGTGTTGGGAACTGGTTGTACACCTTTGGGTCCTGTCTCTGGGGGGGGAGCTACTTGTACCCTTACCATAAGCCGTACTCTAACACATACTTCTACCAGTACCCTTACCCTTACCGTAACCCTTACCTTTACCCTTAATCTTACCCTTACCAAAGCATTACCCTTACCCTTAACGTAAGCCTAAACCTTAACCTTATCCTTACACTTACACTTACCGTAACCCTTACCCTTTCTGCTACACTTACCCGTAGCCTAAATTTAAACCTTACACTTATCCTAACCCTAACACTTACCCTTACCATTACCCATATACTTATTCTTACCCTAACCCTAAATCTTACCCAAACACTTACCCTGACCCTTACATTAACCCTAAACCGTACCCTAAAACTTACACTTACTCTTAACCTTAACCTTACGCTTAACCTTAACCTACTACTTACCCTTTCTTATCCGTCACCATACACCTAAAATTAACCCTAACCATTACCCTAACACTTACCCTTACCCTAACCCAAACCCTAATCCTAACTCTAAACCTTACCCTGACTTGTACACTTATCCTTATCCTTACACTTACCCTAACACTTACCCTTACACTTATCCTTATACATATAACTTACCCTTACCCTAAACCTTAACCTTAACCTAACTCTAACCCTAAACCTTACCTTAACCCTTACCTTGACCCTTACATTAACCCTTACCCTTACCCTAAAACTTACACTTACTCTTAACCTTAACCTTACCCTTAACCTTAACCTAATACTTACCCTTCCGTTTCCCTCACCCTAACCCTAAAATTAACCCTAACCATTACCCTAACACCTACCCTTACCCTAACCCTTACTCTAACCCTTACAATGACCCGTACCCTTACACATACACTTACACTTACTCTTACCCTAAACCTTACCCTTACCATAAGCCATATTCTAACAAATTCTACCCGTACCCTTACCCTTACCGTAATCCTTACCCTTTATGTTACCCTAAACCTTACCCTTACCCTAACACTTACCCTTATCGTAAACCTTACCCTTTCTGCTACATTTACCATTAGCCTAAATCTAAACCTTACACTTACCCTTACCTTAACCCAATACTTACCCTTACGTTTCCCTCACCCTAACCCTAAAATTAACCCTAACCATTATTCTAACACTTACCCTTACCCTAACCCTAACCCTTACTCTAACCCTTACCCTGACCCATACCCTTACACTCACCCTTACCCTTACATTACCCTAACTCTTACCCATACCATAACCCATACCCTAACACATATTTTTACCCTTAACCTTACCGTTACCCTTACGCTTACTCTATCCGTTACCCTTACGCTTACCCTTAACATAAACCTTACCATTAATCTTACCCTTACGCTAACCCTTACCCTTACCCTATCCCTTACACTTATCCTTATCCATACCCTTAACCTTACCCCAACCCTTACCCTTAAGCTGAACCTAACCCTAAACCTTACCCCAAACCTTTCCCTGAACCTTACATTAACCCTAACCCTTAACCTAAACCTTACACTTACTCTTAACCTTAACCTTACCCTTAACCTTAAGCTAGTACTTAACCTTACATTTTTCTCACCCTAATCCTAAAATTAACCCTAACCATTACCCTAACACTTAACCGTTACACTTACCCTTATTCTATCCGTTACTCTTACACTTTCCCTTAACATAAACCTTACCCTTTACCTTACCCTTACCATAAGCCATACATCAACACTTACATGTACACTTACGCTTACACTTATCCTAGTAATTACTCGTACAATTACTCTTAACCTAACCATAAACATTAAGGATAAGCTTAAGGGTCACCCTTAAGGTTACCGTTATCCTAACACTTACACTTAAGTTCATGGTAAGGGTTAGAGTAAGGGTAAGTGTTAGGGTAATGGTTAGGCTAATTTTAGGTTTAGGGTGAGGGAAACATAAGGGTAAGTATTAGGTTAAGTTTAAGGATAAGGTTAAGAGTTATGGTAAGGGTTAGGTTTAATGTAAGGGTAAGGGTTTGGGAAATGTTTAGGATAAGGGTAAGAGAAGGGATAATGGTAAGGGTAAGGATGATGTTTAGTGTAAGGGTTAGATTTAGTTAAGGGTAAGGGTTAGTGTAAGTTTAAGGGTAAGTGTATGTGTATGTGTAAAAGTACGGGTAATTGTAAGGGTTAGAGTAAGGGTTAGGGTAAGGGTAAGTGTTAGGGTAATGGTTAGGGTTAATTTTAGGGTTAGGGTGAGGGAAACGTAAGAGTAAGTATTAGGTTACAGCTAAGGTTAAGGTTAAGAGTAAGTGTAAGGTTTAGTGTAAGGATTAGGGTTAATGTAAGGGTCAAGGTAAGGGTTGGGGTAAAGGTTTAGGTAAAGGGTAAAAATATGTATATTGTAAGGGTGAGGGGTTAGGGTAATGGTTAGATTTTAGTTAGATTTAGGTAAGGGTGAGGGTTCGGGTAAGGTTTAGAATTAGGCAAAGGGTAAGTGTAGCAGAAAGGGTAAGGTTTAGGATAAGGGTAAGTGTTAGGATAAGGGTAAGGTTTAGGGTTAGCTTAATAGTAAGGTTAAGGGTAATTGTACGAGTAATTGCTAGGGTAAGTGCAAGCGTAAGTGTACATGTAAGTGTTGTTGTATGGCTTATGGTAAGGGTAAGGTCAAGGGTAAGGTTTATGTTAAGGGTAAGCGTAAGGGTAACGGATAGAGTAAGGGTAAGGGTAAGGTTAAGGGTAACGGTAAGGTTAAGGGTACAAATATGTGTTAGGGTATGGGTAAGAATTAGGGTAAGTATAAGGGCAAGGGTAAGGGTAAGGGTACAGGTCAGGGTAAGGGTTAGAGTAAGGGTTAGGGTTAGGGTAAGGTTAAATGTTAGGGTAATGGTTAGGGTTAGTTTTAGGGTTAAAGTCAGGAAAACGTATGCGTAAGTATTAGGTGAATGTTAAGGGTAAGGTTAAGGTTAAGAGTAAGTGTAAGTTTTAGGGTAAGGGTTAGGGTTAATGTAAGGGTCAGGGTAAGGGTTGGGGTAAGGTTTAGGGTAAGGGTTAGGTTAAGGATAAATGTTAGGGTAAGGGTAAGGTTAATGGTAACTGTAAGTGTAAAGGTAAGGGTTACGGTAAGGGTAAGAATAAGGGTATGGGTAATGGTAAGGGTGAGGGTTAGGCTAAGGGTAAGTGTAAGGTTTAGATTTCCGCTAAGGGTAAGTGTAGCAGAAAGGGTAAGCTTTAAAGTAAGGTTTAAGGTTTAGGCTTAGGTTAAGGGTAAGGGTAAGGGTACGGGTCAGGGTAAGGGTTAGAGTAAGGGTTTGAGTATGGGTAAGGGTAAGGGTTAGGATAAGTGTAAGGGTGCAAGCAAGGATTAGGGCAAGAGTAAGTGTAAGGGTAATAGAAAGGGTTAGGGTAAGTGTAAGGGTAAGGGAATGTGTTAGGATATGTTTTAGGGGAAGCAGAAGGGTAAGGGTTAGGTTAAGTGTAAGGGGAAGGGGAAGGTAAGGGGAAGGGTTGGAGTAAGGTATAGGGTAAGGGTAAGGTTATGGTTAAAGGAAAGAGTAAGGGTAAGGAAAAAGTAAAGGTAAGGATTTGGGTAATGGTAAGGGTGAGAAGGTTTAGGGTAAGGGTTACGGTAAGGGTTAGGTAACGCAGTGTACAACCTGGGATGTCACACGCAGAGCTGCCTCTGGCAAGGTGAGTGAGGAACAGATGTAGCAGTTGTTGTGTTGTAGGTCTCACTGTTCCTCTAGGCATCCCCTCTTTGTCTTTTAGAGGTGTTGTAACTGTTTGAAGAGGGTAGATTGAAGCATCTGCCTCGGGGGCTGGTAAGCGGCAGAGGTAAGGGAGCAGATGAGAGTAACTTACCTAGTTGTGCTGTGTCTTTGGATGCTGCATCGGCCTATGCGTTTCTTTTTCTTTCACAGGTGTCTCACACAGGCTCAAAGGAGCAAACTGCACTCTGAAGAGCTGTGTAAGAAGAGGGGCTGGTCATGAGCTGGGTTGGAGCAGAACGACCAAGTAGCACAAGGTGACTATGAAAGGTGTCCGTCTTGCTTTGCAGGTGCCGTGGCAGGCTCTCCACAGAAGTGGATAAGGATATGAGATAAGGCCAGAGAGCGACAAGGAGCGGCACGTGCAGGGATGGTTTTGAAGCGCTGCGGTGGCTTACTCTTCTGTTCATCAGGTGCCACAGGCAAGGTGGGTTGTAACATCAGTCGTTATATTTGCATGAAAGCAGTTCACTTGAATGCCACAGTGCATCTGAGTAGGGTGTTCTAGCAGAACAAGCTTGTCTGGCACAGCGGTGCCTGATGGCAGTGTGTTTCCTCAGGTGAAGAGGTGCCTGAAGCCCCATCCTATCTAGCCTGCACACAATTATCTGAGAATGAAAGCTGCTTTCCAGTAATTCAGAAAGCCAAGTTACGTCTCAGCCTTGAGCATCTCGGGCTTTTGGGCCTGTCTGTAACATTTGGCACCAGCACTAATACTTTTTTTGGCATATGTTTAGCGTTTGGGGCCTGTGTCTGGGATTTGGGCCCTGTCTCGAACCACTGGGGCTTTGTCCTGGGTTTTGGAGCCTGCCTCTAGAGTTCAGGGCCTGTGATTAGGCTTTTGGGGTCTGTGTCTGGGGGCCGGTATCTGGGGGCAAGGGGGGAGCTGCTTGTAGACCCTAGGGGCCGGCATTGAGGGGGTTGGGAGCTGACTCTACACCTTTGGGGCCTGCTTCTGGGGGCGGGGGGGGGTTGAGACCAGCATCTGGGGGAGGGGTGGGAGCTCTTTGTATTCCTTTGGAGCCTGTGTCAGGGGGCGGGGGGTGTGTGGGGGGGGGAAGGGGAGGGTTGGTTGGGAGGTGCTTGTACACTGTTGGAGCCTGGGTTGAGGGAGGAGGTTTGGAGCTGCTTCTACAGCTTTGGGCCTGGCATCGGGGGTAGGGGGTTGGGTGCTGGTTGTAGGGGCCTGTGTTTGGGGGGGGGGGCTTGGGACCTGCGTCTGGGGGAGGGGTGGGAGCTGCTTGTACACCTTTGGGGCCTGCATGTGTGGGGGGTCAGGGCCTGTGTCTAGCGGGCTGGGAACTGCTTGTACAATGTAGGAATCTGTTTCTGCAGGGTGGCTGGGAGCTGTTTGTACAACTTTGGGGCCAGCATCTGGGGGTGGCTGGGAGCTGCCTGTACACTGTAGGGGCCTGTGTTTGTGGGGGGCTTGGGGGCCTCCCTCGGGGGGGGGGGGGGGAGGGTTGGGAGCTGCTTGTATAGGGTAGGGGGCCTGCCTGGCAGGGGTTGGGAGCTGCTTGTAGAATTTGGGTCGCTGTGTCTGGGGGGGCGGTTGGGGCCTGTGTCTCAGGGGTGTTGGGAACTGGTTGTACACCTTTGGGTCCTGTCTCAGGGGGAGAGCTACTTGTACACTTTTGGGGTCTTTATTTGAGGGGGGTTGGGAGCTGCTTGTGCACTTTTGGACCTATGTTTAGGCTGGTTGGGAGTTGCTCATGCATTCTAGGTGCCTCCCTTTTGAGAAGGGTTGGGGCCTGCATCTGTGGGTGGTTGGGAGCTGCTTGTACACTATAGGGGCCATGGTCTTGGAGGGGGGTCTGGGCTGTTTATACACCTCTGTGGCCTGTGTTTGGGGGGGGGGGGGTGGGCCTGTGCCTGGGGAAGTTGGGAGCTGTTTGTTCACTCTAGGAGCCTCCATTTGGGGGTCTTTGGGGCCTCCCTTTGAGGGGGAGGGAGTTGGGAGTTGGTTGTACACCTCCGCATCCCGTGTCTTGCGGGGGGTGGGGGGAGTGGGACCGGTCTCTGAAGGGGCGGGTTGTGAGCTGCTTGTACACCTGTGTCGGGGGGAGGGTAGGGGGGTTGGCGGGGGTCGGGTCCGGGTCTTGGGCCAGTGTCTGGGTGGAGTCCAGTTCTTGGGAGGGGGTGGTGGGGTAGGAGCTGCTTGTGGGCAGTTGGGGTCTGCATCTGGGTGTGGTTGGTGCCTGCTTCTGTTGGCAGTTTGGGGCCTGCTTGTAGACTTGTGCAGCCTGGGTTTGGGGGCTTTTCTGTAACGTTTGGGGTCTGCATTTTTGCTTTGGGATGCATCTTGAGCTTTTGAGGCCTAGCAGTAGCATTTGGGGCCTGCATCTGGGGCTTTTCTGTAGCATTTTGGTTGCGTATTTGTGATTTGGGGCCTGTATCGTGGGTTTTGCCTTTTTTGTAGTTTCCATCTTTGTGTGTGTGTGTTTCGTTGTTGGTTGTCTGGGGTTAGGGGCAGTTTGGGGTTTGGATTAAGGTCAGTGTCATTAGCGTTAGGGGGTTGATAATAAGGGTTAGGGTTGTGGTTAGAGTTGTTAGGTTTAAGGGGAATAAGGATTTCAGGGTAAGGGGATCAAGGTTGTGGGAATAAAAATGTTGTTTTTGCGCAGTTACATCCTGTAGAGGGAAGGAAGGTGGTATTGAGATATGCTTGCAGTGATAAGACAGCTTAACAGTGTGAAATGAGTTCATCTGATTCGTGTCAATATGGAACAATGCTAGGGCCGCATGATATGATGAAAAGTCTGAGAAAACCAGAGTGGTTAATATATATAGTTCTTGAATCTTGCAAAGGAATGGTCCAGCAATTCCGGTCAATAGGGGATAAGAGAACAAAGGGGTTTCAGAATAACTGCTAACTATTACAACTGTTGCATGGGACGCTATGCAAGTGTCTGCCATCCAGCCAAGATGGACAAAGGAGATGGACAAGAGAAAAGCCTGGGAGGAAGACTACGAGCCTTCAGTACGAGCGGCCCCCAGAGGGACCACCGGAGACTGATAACGCCTGCACCAGTGGGAGGGTTTGGATTCTGGGAACTAATTAGAATAACCCTGCCTTTTGTAGAAGTAGTAATGAATATGTATTAGCCTAGCAGCATAAAAACCAGCCGCCTGATGTAACTTGTGTGCGTCTTGGTGGAGCAGAGACTCCTGGCGCACCCAGCGCTGCTTGCTTACCTCTATTCATTTAATAAATTGTAAATTTCAATTGCAATCCTATTTGGGACCCAGTCATTTATTACAAGTGGGCGCTCGTCCGGGAGGGCTTTGGTTCCTGATTTCTGGTTTGATCTAGGAGAGGCACCCCCACCATTTGGTGGCTGCTGTTTGAGTCAGGTCGGAACTAATGGCATCTTGAACCTGAATAAAGGTAAGCAACGTTTCTGATTCTTTTTTTCAGCTCCCTTGCCAGCTGCAGCACTATATTTTGCCCGTAACTGTGTGTGTGAAGATCCGAACGAAGATGACGGAGTCGTAAGCATTTAAAGCGTATACCGTTCGGTTGGGTGGGGTTCGGTTGCCTGTGTGTGTAAGAGTGTGACTGAGATGGAACTTAGTTCTGAAGCGATTGTGGAGGTCTTCTAACCGCAGTTCCAATCTCCCGCGAGGGACTTGGCCGGTGAAGGACCGAAGGGATTCCTATAGGATTTGTGGGTGTGTGATAGGTCCTCGACCCCCTGCAAGACACTCTTACTAAGGTAACCAAGGGCTGTGGGAATTGCCAGAGTAAAATTCCTAGATGGGTCAGACAAAATCGAAGACCAGAGACCAGAAGAAAGGGAGCAAATTACCAGTCATACCACCAGAAAGTCCATTAGGAATAACGATTCGAAATTGGAATGATAGGGACCCCAGAAAAGGAAAAAGTAAATTAAAAATGGTCCAGGATTGTGTGACAGAATGGCCAAAGGAGCCTTTAAGACTACATGTCTTTTGGCCTGTTTTTGGATCCTTCGAAGACTGGATTTGCCAGGCCTTAAATATCCATGTTAATTCAAAGGAACCTTTTAGCCAGGAAGAAAGTGATTATGCAGGATTATGGATCAGGAGGACTTCAGGTCCTTTTCCAGCCTCAATATTTACACTAAAAGCAGGTAAGAAATTTGAAGAACAAGAAGAACATGAAAAAGAAAAAGAAGATAAACGTGAGCCGTTGGATAAGCTACCACCTCCATATCCTAACAATCCACTCCCGGCGGCTCCCCCTCCGGTGGCTGTGGTATCGCCACCAGTACCACCGTTGCCCCAGCTTCCACCACCAACAGCACCAGAATTAGACCGACCTCCGGCCGCATGCAGGAGAAGTAGGACGGATGTATCTGAGAGGGCTTCTCTATATCCCTTAAGGGAGGTAACTGGTGTATAACTGGTGCGCATCTTGGTGGAGCAGAGACTCCCGGTGTACCCAGCACTGTTTGCTTACCTCTATTCATTCAGTGAATTGTAAACTTTGATTGTAATCCTATTTGGGACTTTTATTTATTATAACAGACAAGCTTGTAAAACGCAGACAACCAGAATCCTTACAGCAATTAGGTGGAAATCACGGCGTAAGAAACATTACCACCTCAAAGAGTAAAAACCTCAAAAGAAATGTGACTTGTAACAGGCCAGCAGCTGTGTATTTTCTGTGAAGCACCAGCTAGATTATGAACCTTGAATAGCACAGTTAAAGGGGAAACAGGGGAGGGTCGGGAGGGTCCCGGTCCTCGACAGAAAAAAAAAGTGTATAAACTGTGTATGGAATTAGTAGGCACCCTCCTGCTTGTGGGACACCCGCCATTGTAATCTCGAATAATAATGCTACTGTACTGAGATCCTCGACTCAGCCTATGCTATTTGCTACAGAATGATTCAGGGTTTTAAGGTTTCAGGGATTGGGCACTAGGGTTGGGTTGCAGGGTAAGAGGTTTCAGGGTTTATGTTTAGGATTTTAAGGTTTTTAGGGTTGGAGTTTTAACGGTTAGGGTTTTAAGGATTTGGGGGTTAGGGTTTTAAGGGTTTCAGGGTTAGCGTGTTAGGGTATTAGAGTTTTTTGGGTTGTAGTGTTGATATGTTTTTTAGGGTTAGAGTCTTAAGGTTTTATTTTTGGTCAGTTATTTACGGTTAGGGTTTTAAGATCTTTTTTTTTTTTTTTTTTTTCAGGTTAGGTTCTCCAGGGCCAGGGTTTTGAGTATCCTAATTTTGGGGGTTTGGATTTTGAGCATCTTAATTTTTGGCGTTAGGCTTTTGTGTGCCCTAATTTTTTGGGATCAGCTTTCAAGCATCCTAAGTAGTTGGGTTAGGGTTTTGAGCATCTTAATATTTTGGGTCTGGGTAATGAGCATCCTCAGTTTTCAGGATAGGGTTTTGAGCATCTTAATGTTTCCAGGATAGCGTTTGGAGCGTCCTAATGTTTTGGGTTGGGGCTTTGAGCGTCCTAATGTTTTTGGGTTAGGGTTTGGAGCGTCCTAAATTTTGAGGATAGGGTTCTGAGCATCTCAGTGTTTCCAGGATAGGGTTTTGAGCGTCCTAAGTATTTGGGATAGGTCTTTGAGCTTCCTAATGTTTTCCGGATAGGGTTTGGAGCATCTTAATGTTTTGGGTTTGGGTTTTGAGCGTCCGAATGTTTTTGGGTTAGGGCTTGGAGCATCCTAATGATTTTGGGTTAGGGCTTTGAGCGTCCTGTTTTTGGGATAGGGTTTTGAGCGTCCAAAGTTTTTGGGTTTGGGTTTTGAGCGTCCAAAGTGTTATAAGTTGCCCCCTTAATTAATTTTCAGAGAGCATTGTATTAATCATAGAAAGGAATTTATTGAGTAAGCAAACATCAAGCAAAACAGCACTGGGCAGCCGGGGAGTCTCAGCTCCGCCAACGGCACGCACCTCACCCCTGCCAGGGTCCCTTTTTATACCTTGCTAATTCTGGGATTACTCAGCACATCCTGGTATATTCTGCGACTGCGCGCACTGTTGCTATGTTCCCTCAACATAACCCTAAAATTAACCGTAACCATTACCCTAACACTTATCCTTACCTAACCCTAATCCTAACCCTTAGTCTAACTTTTAACCCTGACCCATAACCTTAGACTTCCCCTACCCTTACCCTTACTCTTCCCCTTACCCTAACCCTTACCCTTACACTTACGGTTACCATTAACCTTACCCTTACCCGAACACTTACCCTTACCCTATCCCTTACACTAATCCTTATCCATACAACTTCCGCTTACCCTAACACTTAACCTTAACCTAACCCTAACCCTAAACCTTACCTGAACCCTTACCCTGACCCTTACATTAACCCTAACCCTAAAACTTAACCTTAACCTTACCCTTAACCTTAACCTAATACTTACCCTTACTTTTCCCTCACCCTAACCCTAAAATTAACCCTAACCATTACCCCAACACTTACCCTTACCCTAACCCTCACCCTTACCATAACCCATACTCTAACACATACTTCTACCCGTACCCGTACCCTTACCGTAACCCTTACCCTTACCGTTACCGTAACCCTTACCCTTACCCTATCCCTTACCCTTAACCTAACCCTAAACCTTACCCTTATCCTAACACTTACCCTTACCGTAAACCTTACCCTTTCTGCTACACTTACCCTTAGCCTAAATCTAAACCTTACACTTACCCTTACCCTAACCCTCGCCCTTACCATTACCCATACCCTTATTCTTACCCTTACCTTTACACTTACGGTTACCATTAACCTTACCCTTACCCTAACACTTATCCTGAACCTAACCCTTACCCTAAACCTTACCCCAACCCTTACCCTGACCCTTACATTAACCCTAACCTCTACCCTAAACCTTACACTTACTTTTAACCTTAACCTTACCCTTAACATTAACCTAATACTTACGCATACATTTTCCTGACTTTAACCCTAAAACTAACCCTTACCCTAACCCTTACACTTACCCTAACCCTAACCCTAACCCTTACTCTAACCCTTACCCTGACCTGTACCCTTACACTTACCCTTACCCTTATACTCACCCTAATTCTTACCCATACCATAACCCATACCCTAACACATATTTGTACCCTTAACCTTACCCTTACCCTTACTCTATCTGTTACCCTTACGCTTACCCTTAACATAAACCTTACCCTTGACCTTACCCTTACCATAAGCCCTACAACAACACTTACATGTACACTTACGCTTACACTTACCCTAGCAATTACTCGTACAATTACCCTTACCCTTACCCTTACCCTTAACCTAAGCCGAAACCTTAAACCTTACAGTAAACCTTACCCTTTCTGCTACACTTACCCTTAGCCTAAATCTAAACCTTACACTTACCCTTACTGTAACCCTCACCCTTACTGTTGCCAATACCCTTACTCTTACCCTTACCCTAACCCTTCTCCTTACACTTACTGTTACCTTTAACATTACCCTTACCCTAACACTTACACTTATCCTTATCCATACCCTTACCCTTACCCTAATCCTTACCCTTAACCTAACCCTAACCCTAAACCTTACCCCAGCCCTTACCCTGACCCTTACATTAACCCTAACCCTTACCCTAAAACTTACACTTACTCTTAACCTTAACCTTACCCTTAACTATTACCCTAACACTTACCCTTATGTTTCCCTCACCCTAACCCTAAAATTAACCCTAACCATTACCCTAACACTTACCCTTACCATAACCTATACCCTAACACGTACTTGTAGCCTTAACTTTACCATTCCCCTTACCCTTACCTTTACTGTCTCCGTTACCCTTACACTTACACTTAACATAAACCTTAAAGTTAACCTAACCCTTGTTATAAATGGCTCAGGATTCAAATTAGGATTAAATAAAAAAATAGGATTTATTGAAAGAATATAAAGGAATAGAGGTAAGCAAACAGCGCTGGGTGCACCGGGAGTCTCCACTCCACCAGGACGCACACCAGTTACATCAAGCAGCTGATTTTTATGCTCCTAGACTAATACATATTCATTACTACTTCTAAAAAAAATAGATTATTAGAATTAGCTTCCGGGGTGCAGTCCCTCCTACTGGAGCATGCGCAGTCTCCTCTGGGGTCTCTTCTGGGGGTCTCTAGGGGTCTTTCATGCTGAAGGCTCGTAGTCTTCCTCTCCCCCTTTGTACTTACTTGGCACCATACCAAGTTTATAGAACATTCTCTTCAAGACTTGTCTCCCAGCCGTCCTTCAGCTTCTTTTTCCTTCCTCTTAATCTCTCGGCCCCCCTAACCAGATACCAAAGATCCGCATAGTATCCCATAACAGTCACTAGTTGTTATCAGTTGTTCTGAAACTCCCAGACATCAAACACAAACAGCTTCACGAGTAATTAAAACATTCTTCCCCAGCCATTCACAGACACATCTATAGCAGTGTTAGAAATAGAAGTCCGGAATAACAAAAGCAAACAGGTTCATAAATTTAAGGAGTGATAAATTGACTAGAATGAGGGGGAGACTGGGACACACTGCAGCTGTGGTTCAAGAATTAAATTGCCAGTGCAGGGCCCAGAGGCAGACAGGATTCAAACAGAATTGTTCTTTATGGACACGAATTGTTAAAACATTCCTCACAATCCCTTATCTTCTTTTTAACATCCCCAATTCGTGTCTCTTCTGTTATTAATAATTGGATTTCATCAGTTTGTTCTTGGAGGGTCCAATTCTTAAGCATCATAATTGACATATTCCCTTCTTTTTTTAATGAAGTTATTACAAATGTACTATTTATCACCCGGTGTATTAATAATGTAAGACAAGGTATCATACAAGGTACAAATAATAACGTAATTACACCACATAACAATAAAAATAACACTCTTTTGACCCATGGTCCACCAGGCAGCCATGAAAATAAATCCCATTCCATATCCTTCCAGGTTTGTGTTTGCTCGCTCACCTCCCCCCTCCTTCTCTGGGATGGGAGAGAGAAATGGGAAAGTGAAGCCTGTGAGTTGAGTTAAAAACAAGAAGATAATAACAATAATGATGATAATAGTACTACTAGTAATAATGTGTACGAAACAAGTGATGCACAATGCAATTGCTCACCACCTGCTGTCCGATGCCCAACCTTACCCCGAGCAGTCCGGCCCTCCTCCCAGCCTGCCTGCTGGCAGGACAGTGAGAAGCTGAATTTGGCTTGGTCCTTGGCTTGGTGTAAGCACTGCTCTGTAACAATTAAAAACAATTAAAACATCAGCATATTATTAACATTCTTCTCATCCTAAACCAGAACATAACATTCTATCAGTTACTAGGAAGAAACACCTTTTCATCAATCTTTAAACAGTAATTACTAAAGTTAAATTTTCCACAGACTTCTCCTTCTTGTGCTAGCAAACAATCCAAAGCTAGGCAATTTTGATACAAAGCAGTTCTCATCTTTATAACTCATTTAGATCAGTTCTCATCATTTATAACTATTTCTATTACAGCTAATAACCTAATTATTCTATTAAGTATATATACTGAGGTCCTATAGCCCCAGGATCTGTCTTCTGCCCATGTAGCTGGATCATAATAGGCAAACGCCTTCAGGGTCGATTCAGACTTGTGTTACCGTTCGGCCTGTCAGGGTGATCCAGCTCCTGTAAAACGAATCACAATTTTATATAGGTTTAAAAAAGAGGTTTTTTATGTTATTTTCTCGGGACAACCTGATCTTAGTGTGGGAGAAGTCCGGTCGAGGCCCTCTCATTCGGCAGTCAATACCGATAGGGGTTGCCTCCCTCGGTAGACCATACACACCACAGTGGAGGGTCCTGCCCCAGTCTTGCCTTCTCCCTTTTCTCCCTTTAGGCTTGTCCTTTTTATTTGGCATCCTTAATTCATGCAGAGCCTCGTTGCCAGAATATTAGTTCTCCCTTAGCTTGAGTTTCAGTTTCCCAGGAGCGGACTCAACCCTCCAAGTTTCAGTAGTTACTGGTCCTTTTATTCTGGATGCGTGGGTCCCTTTCTGCAGTTCTCACAGCTGTTTCAGTAGTCAGTAAAACAAGGTACAGTCCCTCACATCGAGGGTTCAGTGATTCTTCCCTCCCGTGGCTGCTTGTTGAAACACTTTATTTTTTATCTTCTGACAAGTTAAATAGCAGTTATTTAATTTGCTTTGCCGTATGGCCCTTTCCAGGTTCCTGTAGCAGGATTCATCTGATAGCCTTTCAGGTTGATACAGATTTGACTACAGGGTTTTGGCATTCATCACTATCTCCACAGTTTCACAGCTGGACAGTCACATTCATTTATGTTGCATTCCTTCAGGGGCTCATCACCCCAGTCCTTGCAGTCTCTCTGCTGGTTACACACTTTATTGATATCTATGCATTCTCCACTTCTGCACTTGAATTTGCCAGGTCCAGAGCACTGAATAACATTGTTACAGTTTGCTTCATCAGTGCCATCCAGACAGTCTCTCACACCACTGCACTGCCTACTCCCATGGACACAGTTCACATCTGAACTGGTCTGGCCTACAGGTCCAGGAAGGGCAGTTAATTTCATCTCTTCCATCCTTACAGTAAGGATCTCTATCACATCGCCACAATTCTCTTCATCTTCTCCACTGTCACAGTCTTTTTCACCATCACATTTCCATGACACTGTTCTCATATGACACAGCTCAGCATTTTCATCAGACCCATCTTCACAATCCAGATCCCCATCACACTGCCATCTGTTTGGCACACACTGACCACTGTTGCACACAAAGTCAGATTCAGCACACATCTTCTTGACACATCTTCTTCACACAAACACTCTCATCACTGCCATCTGAGCAGTCTTCACATTTTACTCTAGCACCGTCGGCAGCAGTGCACAGTCAGGCGAAGGCGAGCAGCAGGCAGAGCGCCTCGCCTCGCACCGTCACCTGTGTCACTTATACTACTCCTATTACCCATGCTGTTAGTGTCAGTGGCATCCTCCTTTTCTTTTTGCCACTGACCATTCACCACAAATGGATGAGACACATGATTACTAGTTAGGAAAGAGAGTGTAACGTCTGCTATATGGCTGCAGGCAGTGCCAGCTGCAACCTTAGGTTTGTGAAAGAGCCTGCTGGTGGTCATTTGGCAGTGTAATCTGCGTCTCTGCACTCCTGCCCTGCAATAGAGCTTAGTCGTCATTAGTAACAGTTATAACACCGATCTGGGGACTAATAGTCTTTTTTGCATTGCAAGATAAACCTTTTATAAAAAGAATGCTAGAGTGAAGCAGCACAGCCGCTGCTGCCGCTGCCTCCATGGTTACGTCAGACAGGCTGCAGGGTCCTGATGTCCGCCCCTCTGCTCTGTGCCGACTGGCCACACGGTGAGGGTCGGCTACCGGTGTCCACTGACGCCTCTGGTCTCCCGTAGCAACTCGATCTTGGATGTCCCGCAATTACTTCAATTCCCCGCGTTTTCCGGCTTCTGTCCGGTCTATTCTGTGTCTCTCAGAGCCGTCCGTGGCTCTGCAGCGTCTCTCAGGGCTCTCTCCGTCCAGTGGTAGTCCCTCCGTAGTGTCTCGGGTCTCCCAGCGCCACTCCAGTCTCTCAGCACCGCTCCGGTCTCTCGGCCTGTTCAGGTCTCAGCGAGTCCAGGTCTCGGCCTGTGCAGGCCTCATATGTTGCAGAAAGCATGTCATATCATGCTCCTGCCTTTTTCTTGTCACAGTCAAAACATTTAAGAGCAAAAATAGGATACACAAGATACACAAGATACACTGGGCACCACCACTCAAAACTTGGATAAAACAGCACTTCTTTTCAGTCTGTCAAGCACTTCGTTCGTCTCTGCCCACTCCCCTTGTGGAGAGTACGGAACAACGGATCGGAACTCTGCACTCGCTTTGCAGCAACGCTGCGTCTCACTCACACAGCACAATCGCACACGGAGGCCTCCAGCACATCTCATTCATACCACAGGAATATAATTTAGAATGATAACCAACCAAACAAGTATTGTCTCTGACTGTGTTCTTCGTGAAGTGACTTGTAACACTTTGTTTCAAACCCTTACATTTACACAAATACTTTCAACACAAAATACATACAATATGCAAATATTACAATATACAAAATGTCAACACAAAATACATACATAAAAACACATACAATTATTAACACTCCAGTTAGTATCCCTCCAGCAGCTGAAAACATACCGTTTGTCTGCAGTTTCAGGAGATCTTTGCTCCTGCGGTGAGCAGCTGAGAGTGGAGTCCCCTCCGAGCAAAAACGCTCAGGGTGCACCTAGGGGCATCCACGCTGCAGCCGATCCCGCAGCCGAGCAGAGTGTCTCCTGCCTGGCTCACCAAAATGACTCACAGAAAGCTGACTCCACAATCAGTAAGATTGTAAAGTAGGTATGTTTACTCAGTTCCATGCAGCACGGGGCGGGTAGTCCCACCAAAGTCGTGCACGCCTAACGTGGCAAATTGCTCTAGTAAAGAGTTACATATACATGAACATTCCTATACATATACATATTCCTAAGCTGTCCCTTTGTGAGCAGTCCTCCTTATCTCAGACCCCTTGATTAAAGTCCGAACCATGAGGTTGTTTTTGATCTGGTTCTCGGGGTCCGAGAGGCTCCTGTTATCTGGTGGTATAAGTGCAGCACAGGCACAAATGTAGCACATATTCATTCTTAATCAATTGCTCTCAAATTTCTAATTCCAATGTTTCAGCTTGCTCTTTTCTGGATCCATGGGTATTCTACTATTAATGTTCAAAGCCTGACAGACCCCGTCCTCCGTGGATCAAAATACATGGGGTCTTAAGAGTTCTTTTGGTCATTCTATCATATAATACAGGATCATTTTTAATTTACTCTTTAATTTTCTGGGGCCCCTATTGTTCCAATTTCTAATCATTATTCGTAATGGACTTTTTGGTCATATATCTGGTAATTTGCTCCCTTTCTGGTCCTTGGTCTTCGATTTTATCTGACCCATCCGGGAATTTTACTAGTGGCAATTCCCACAGTCCTTGGTTGCCCCTAGTGAGAGTGTCTTGCAGGGGGTTTAGGACCTATCACCCACCCACGTATCCCTCTCTTCACCAGCCCAGCACCCCCGACAGGAGATTAGAACTGGTGAGAAAACAAAAAGACCTCCACACGGACTTTAGAAGTCTCAGTTACACTCTCACACACAAACACTAGCAACCGCACCTTTACCCAACCGGACGGTATCTTACGAATCAGTCGTATTCATCCAGAATCCAACTGGACGGTATCCACAAGCATCTCTGCTGTCTTCTATGAAAGAATATAAAGGAATAGAGGTAAGCAAACAGCGCTGGGTGCACCGGGAGTCTTCGCTCCACCAGGACGCACACCAGTTACATCAAGCAGCTGATTTTTATGCTCCTAGACTAATACATATTCATTACTACTTCTAAAAAAAATAGATTATTAAAATTAGCTTCCGGGGTGCAGTCTCTCCTACTGGAGCATGCGCAGTCTCCTCTGGGGTCTCTTCTGGGGGTCTCTAGGGGTCTTTCATGCTGAAGGCTCTGATTCAAAGATCGAAGCCGAAATTCCTTTAAGTGGTATATTCTTTATTGTAGCGCTGGATGCACGGGGGATCTCTCCACCTATCGTGCATACCCAAAGCGGAAAGCAGTCTTGAATTTATACAATCAATCTATCAATATTCTACAAGTGCCTATACATATTCATTACCTATCCCCGCCTTCCCTCGCTTCTCATGCTAATTAGCCTTTTGGCACCTTGCGCCTGCGTAGAGCCTCCCAAGAATTGTGGGCAGGGGTCTTTGGGACGTGGGCAGGGGTCTTTGGGAGGAAGACCCCGAGTCTTCCTCACAGTGTACTTTTCACCTTTGGTCAGGAATCTGCTGAATTGGCATGTTTCTTAATTGCAAGAGCTGGTTGTTGCTAATTCTTCCGTTTGTTGTATCTTTATAATGAATTCCAATGTCCAGTTTCAAGATTTATAGTCCTTACATTCGTTTCTCTGTCCGTCTGCCGCTTCCTTATCATGAGTTCCAGTGTCTTGTTTCGAGATATACAGTCCATGTCTGGGGATTGCCCTTGCCTCCCCAATACCTCCCCAGTACCTCCTTAATCAATCCCCCCTTTTCTTTTCCCATGCAAATTCTTTTGCATCAGATACTTTCTTTATTTACAGTAACACAACAAAGCAGGCATCTAAACAACATGCACACAAATATTCCTAACACTACTAATATGATTAGAGCAATGAATACTTGTTTCAACCATTGGAAATTGGGCAACCAGGAGGTTAACTTAGTCCATAGTTCACTAAAACTCCATGAAAGATCATCTTTACTGATCTCATGTAGGATCCTGGTCTGCTTCCATATTTCTTCCAGGTCGGTAGAGATCCTTCCACTCTGATCTACATACATACAATAACTTGTGTTTATTACTGTACAGACTCCCCCTTGAGTGGCCAGTAACAAGTCTAGGGCCATCCGATTTTGGAATACTACCTGTGATAAACTAGATATCTCTTCTTGTTGAGCCTTTATAGCATCCAGAATTTTGTTTTCTAACTTCTCTATAATTGCAGAAATATTAACTATTGCCTTTTCCAATTCACTCACTCCTAACCATGGGATAAACCATCGAACGAAACTATGAAAAGCGGTGTGTCTCTCTATCAATGGATTGTTAATTTTTCGTCTGATTCTCCGCATATGAGTTCTCAAGTAACCTCGAGGCACTACATCATGTACTGTCATATTGGGGACTACCGCTCCAAGAGTGCAAGTTCCCTTCCAATTCTCAGGCAAGACCTTACGGGCTGTATCGTTGCATAGCCAATACCACCCTTTTCCTTCTGGAACCGTCCAGCTGGTTGAATTTGCCCAGCCGCTAGTCGTACTAATATCAATTGTTCAATTACAAGATGTCTGATTTCCCACATAGGTAGTATCCGTATTTATACAATGCTGTTTTCCTATACCCTTAGGCGGGTTACACCTTTGTACACATACATAATAGGATTCTAACGGCATGAAGCTACTCACTTCTAGTTCCAAAACTTCTTAATATTTTCGACCCCAAGATGTGTTTTCCCACAAATTAGTCCAAGATAAGTTTGCAGGCAAGGGAATCCCGATTAACGATACACCCTTATTCCCATGCTGTGGCAGATGGGTGCATACCCAACAGTTCGTCTTATTAGTTACTTGAGAAATTGTTTGTATTAAGGTCAGGTGTAAGTTCTCATCCCAAGTTGCCCACCCCAAATCCGAGAACCGCACCCCTGCAATCATTAGGATCTGGAAAACCGTAATTTTGTTGGTCCAATTGGAGTGGTGGTCTATATCCTCGCCGGGACCTTCTTCACCCTTGAATTGTGGATCCAAGCTGCTTGCTTCTTAATCTTAATGGCGGTGTGTGTTGTCAGTAATACTTGGTATGGTCCCATCCACTTTCCTTCCATTTTTCCTGTAGGAGTTGTCCTGAAAAAGTCTTTATATATATATAATTCCCGAGCTTAAAGGGGTGGATTGGTTGATCCAACCCTCTAGCCCTGGTCCCTAAAACAAATGTATGTACTTTATTTAATTGTTTCTGAAGTTCAGTTATATAAGCATATAAATATTCTGATCCTAACTGCGTTAGGTCCTCTCCACTAAATAGAAATTGCTATGGCCTTCCATATAAGATTTTGAAGGGACTCAAATTCCCTTTTATTCTAGGTTTAACTCTAATTCCAAGTAATGCTAAAGGGAGGGATTGAGGCCATGACAAATCAGCTTCTTATCCAATTTTAGCTATTTATTGTTTAATTAAATGGTTCACTTTTTCTACCTGTCCACTTGCCTGTGGTCTATAAGGAGCATGCAGTTGCCAATCTATCTTTAGAATCTTACTTATCTGTTGTACCACTTGCGCACAAAAATGTGAACCTCTATCAGAAGACATTGCTACTAGAATCCCAAAGCATGGTATTATTTCATTTAACAAGACTTTAACCACTTCTCTTGCTTTGTTTGTTTGACAGGGAAAGGCTTCAGGCCTTCCTGAAAACATGTCAGTCAGAACCAGTAAATAATGATACCCCCCTTTTCTAGGGAGTTCTGAAAAATCAATTTGCCACTGTTGCCCCAAATAATTTCCTTTACCGATTATTCCAAATTTTATTCTATCCTTGGTATTGGGGTTATTGTGTAAGCAAATGCTACATTGTTGAGTTACTTGTTTTATCATATCGTCCCACTAATGTCTGACTCAGGCTCTTATGCAGTGTGCCAGCTCCCCAATGCGTTTTATTGTGTTCTGTAAGAACTATGGGCCATGTCAAACTAGAGGGTATTACTATGTGGTTATCTTTTAAATATACTCATCCATCTGGTTTCATTTTACCTTTCAAATCTTCAATTAATTTTAAGTCTTCTTTTGTATAATTTGGATATAGTTTGGATTTTACCGTCTGGTATCAAAGACAATGCCTTCACCTCAGTTATTTCAGCTGCCTGCTTAGCCTCTGCCAATCGATTTTCCAATTTCAAAATCGGTGTTCCCCTTTTGGTGTCCCTGACAATGCATGATAGCTACCTTTTCTGGTTGTTTTACAGCCTCTAACAATTTTAAAATTTCTTCAGCATACTTTGTGTTTTCACTGAGCGGTCAGCAATCCATGTTCTTTCCAAATTGCTCCATGAGCATGTACCACGCCGAATGTATATTTAGAATCTGTCCAAATATTTACCCTTTTTCCCGCTGCCAGTTCCAATGCTCTCGTGAGAGCAACTATCTCCGCCTTTTGAGCTGATGTTCCAGGGGGTAAAGGCTTAGACTCGATTACCTGCTGAGTAGTTGTTATAGCATATCCAGCTTTACGTTGTCTTTGCGTAACAAAACTGCTCCCATCCGTGAACCAAGTTTCTTCCGCGTCTTCCATGGGCTCCTCCTTAAGGTCTGGTCGGCTGGAATACACAGTCTCTAGAGTTTCTAAACAATCGTGAATCACAGCTTGTGCCGGAGCATCACTAAGAAAAGAGGCTAGATTCACAATATGAATTATCACAATTTCCACGTCGTCCTGTTCTACCAATATTGCTTGATATTTCAAAATCATCAATTCTTGTTTAAGTTGTTTAAAGACTTTTTGTGCTTCTCCAGTCCAGACTAACTTTGACTGGTTAATCTTTATCAATTCACATAGAGGCTTTACCAATAGTCCATAATTATAAATCCAAAGGCGACACCAACCTGTCATTCCTAAAAAGCTTTGTAGCTCCTTTACCATTTGAGGTTCTGGAGTCCGGCAAATGACTTCCTTATGTTCAGTTCCTAGTTCTCGTTGTCCTTCCGAAATGTCAAATCCCAGATAGGTCACACTTTGTTGAGCCAGCTGGACTTTCTGTCAAGAGACTTGATATCCATTTAAACCCAGAAAATTAAGACAACTTATAGTCCATTGAATACAACTCCCTTTAGTCTCGGTAGCTATTAAGAGATCATCTACATATTGTAACAAATGTGTCCGGAGGTATCCATGTTTCGAGTTCCCTTGCTAATTGGTTTCCAAAAATAGTGGGGCTATTCTTGAATCCTTGAGGTAGTAATGTCCACGTAAGCTGCGTCTTTCTGCCTGAATCGGGATTTTCCCATTCAAAGGCGAATAGGTTTTGGCTTTCTGTGGCTAAGCCTAGGCAGAAGAAGGCATCTTTTAAATCCAGTACGGTAAACCAGACTTGACTATTCTTTAATTTAGTCAGCAAAGTATAAGGGTTTGCCACTACTGGATGTATATCCTCAGTGATTTTATTTATGGCCCTCAAATCCTGAACTAGCCTATAACTTTTTCATCTGCCTTTTTAATTGGCAATATGGGTGTATTGTATTCTGATTCGCATTCAATCAATAATCCATACTGTAAAAATTTATTAATTATCTCTTTAATTCCTTTCCTATCTTCTGTCCTCAAAGGATATTACTTAACCTTAATGGGTTTCTCTCCTGGCTTTAATTTAATAATTATTAAGGTCACAGTTTTACCTCTTTCAGGGGTTTCAGTAGCCCAAACTCCTGGACATACTTGATCTGTGATCTCTAAAGGTATTTCACTTTTAGGGTCAGTTTGTATTAGTGCCAAGCTTAACACATTTATTAGTTGCTTTTCTCCTATTCTTAATTCCATTTTCCCTTTTTCAAAGACAATTTCTGCTCCTACTTGCTCTAATAAATCTCTACCTAAGAGTGCCCATGAGGAGCTAGGCATAGATAAAAATCTGTGTATGCCCCATTGTTTCCCTAACTTGTACTTCAAAGGTTCACAAAAATAAGCCTTTTCGGTTACACCTTGTCCTGGTTTCAGTTAGAACAGAGTTAATTTTCTTCCTAGTAGCTGGGAGAATGCTATGTTTTGGCTTAGGATGAGAAGAGTGCTGATAACACCCTGATGTTTTAATTGTTGCAGAGCAGTGCTTATACCAAGCCAAGGACATCTCAGCTTCTTGCTCTGTCCTGCCAACAGGCAGGCTGGGGGTGCAGTAAGAGCTGGGAGGGGACAGACCCAGGACAGGTGACCCAAACTAGCCAAAGGGGTATTCCATAGCATCTGACGTCAGGCTAAACAATACATAGGGGTGGCTAGCCAGGGAGAGGGGGCCGGACTGCTCGGGGTTAGGCTGGGCATCGGTCAGCGGGTGGTGAGCAATTGCATTGTGCATCACTTGTTTGTACACATTATTAGTAGTGGTACTATTATCATCATTGTATTATTATTATTGTTATTATTATTATTATTATTATTATTTTGTCTTATTAAACTGTCTTTATCTCAACTCACGGGCTTCACTTTCCATTTCTCTCTCCCGTCCCAGAGAGGGAGGGGGAGGGGGAGCGAACAGCTGCGTGGTGTTTAGCTGTCGGCCGGGTTAAACCACAACACATCTTTTACCCTAACATAATAATTCTGTGAAGGCATTAATGCTTGATTTAGAACTGAATACGTTGCCCCATATCAATAAGAAATTTCACTTCCATTCCTCCCCTAGCTTCATTATAACCAGCGGAGGATCCGCTAGGGTAGATTCCCCAGGTCCCCGTTATTCCTGTTGAAATCAGGGGTCGATTATCCTAGGAAAAGGCTAGTCAATTTGTCCTCCAAAGCCAGGTCCAAACCGTTTTGTTTTATTTATTTATTTATTTATTTATTTTCATTACTTTTCAGAGTTGGTCTAAAAATTCCATAGGGCTTTCTTTTAGACCTTGTTGGAAGCATATTCTCAATTCCCAATTCATCCAGGTTTTAGTATTTACTTAACCGTTCATAATTTTCAGGATGATTTGGGTCTTAGCGGAGGTCGGTCAGGGGAATGCAATTGTCCACAGTTCCCTGAGCGGTCCCATCGGCAATCTGAGCTCGCACATGAACTCAGGTTGTTTTAAGAGTTAACTGTTTTTCTGTTTCTGTCACAACTCTCTCGGACCCATCATGGTCCCTTTGCCCTACAGGGCTAACACCCATGATTTTAAGATCTCTGCCTCGGGCAGAGGCAGAACTATTAACATTCCTACATCCTCTTTCCCTGCTCATTCAACTTCAAACACCTTTAACACTTTCAACAACCCTTTTAACACTTCCTTTATCTTTCTCCAGCCTGTACTTCTCTAATGCCAACATCAAAGGCTCAGTCAGGGGCCAACTTAATTCCCTACCTTTTCCCACCAAGATGCTGAAACATCAGTATACAACATTTCATCCTGTTCTGCTTCTCAAAAAAAACAACATTAACTGTAGCAAAATATTATAGTTTAAAGTTCCATTTAGGGGCCACTTTTCTCCACATTCCAGCTTATAAAGCGGCCACCACTGATTACGATATTTTATCAATGTTTTCCTGTTCACACTTCCACCAGCAGATCCTCCAATATCTTTCCAGTGACTTAAAACACATCCTAACACACTTTTCTTTAAAATTTCACTGCTTGTTTGCCCCCCCAGTTTCCAGTTTACACTTTCAGAATACACATGTTACTTGCAAAAGCGTATCACAAAACGTATCACTCACAAAAATACGGGCACGCATTATCTTTCAGTAGCAATGTCACAAAACTACTATTACCAGCAATATTGCCAAAATCACAATAACAATAGTCAGAGTCAAATTCCACATGCGATAAGTCAGAAAACCGAACTGTGTAACACCGTAACGATATCTCTCTTATAACAATGCCACGAACCTACTATTACCACCAGAAAAATAGCCAAAATCACAGTAACAATAACCAAAGTTAAATACCATACTCCATGAGTCAGAAAACCGAAATAGACAACACAATTCCAGATGGACCTTAAAGCGAGCTCTTTCCTTAAGGTCCCCAAATATACTTATGGTGCTTACCACAAAGTATATACCAAACACTGCCTCGCAGAAGATCACCTTCTGACTTACAGACAGTTCCAGATACAGATGGACCCCAAGGTCCCCAGATATACTTGTGGTACTAACCACAAAGTATATACCAAATACTGTCCTGCAGAAGTCACCTTCTGACTTACTGGACAGTCCCAGATGACCGGTCTACCAGAAAACCAAACCAGAATAAAGAATATACTCACTTACAATGATGGGGTCCTTGTCTGCCTCCGCAGTGATCCGGTGAGTCGAGGAGTCCCTCCGGGAAATCCCGGGGGTACCCTAGGGAGTCCTGTCCCCAGCGGGTCCTGCGGTCCGGCAGAGAGGTCGTCCCATCTGGGGTGCCAGATTGATTCAAAGATCGAAGCCGAAATTCCTTTAAGTGGTATATTCTTTATTGCAGCGCTGGATGCACGGGGGATCTCTCCACCTATCGTGCATACCCAAAGCAGAAAGCAGTCTTGAATTTATACAATCAATCTATCAATATTCTACAAGTGCCTATACATATTCATTACCTATCCCCGCCTTCCCTCGCTTCTCATGCTAATTAGCCTTTTGGCACCTTGCTCCTGCACAGAGCCTCCCAAGAATTGTGGGCAGGGGTCTTTGGGATGTGGGCAGGGGTCTTTGGGAGGAAGACCCCGAGTCTTCCTCACAGTGTACTTTTCACCTTTGGTCAGGAATCTGCTGAATTGGCATGTTTCTTAATTGCAAGAGCTGGTTGTTGCTAATTCTCCCGTTTGTTGTATCTTTATAATGAATTCCAATGTCCAGTTTCGAGAGTTATAGTCCTTACATTCGTTTCTCTGTCCGTCTGCCGCTTCCTTATCATGAGTTCCAGTGTCTTGTTTCGAGATATACAGTCCATGTCTGGGGATTGCCCTTGCCTCCCCAATACCTCCCCAGTACCTCCTTAATCAGCTCGTAGTCTTCCTCTCCCCCTTTGTACTTACTTGGCACCATACCAATGTATGAGATTAGAACTGGTGAGAAAACAAAAAGACCTCCACACGGACTTTAGAAGTCTCAGTTACACTCTCACACACAAACACTAGCAACCGCACCTTTACCCAACCGGACGGTATCTTACGAATCAGTCGTATTCATCCAGAATCCAACTGGACGGTATCCAGAAGCATCTCTGCTGTCTTCGTCTGGGATCGAACCAGACGGTATCCACAAACGACTGTCGTCTTCATCCGGTTGGATTCCGGACACCGGAATCCAACCGAACGGTATCCAAACGACCTTGTCGTCTTCGTCCGGATCTTCGCGCGCAGAATTACAGGCAAAAAACAGCCAGCAAGGGAGCTCAAAAAAAAACCAAAACAAATTCTTTGCTTACCTTTATTCAGGTTCAGGATGGCATTAGTCCCGATCTGACTCAAACAGGAGCCACCAAATGGTGGGGCGCCTCTCCTAGATTAAATCAGAATTCAGGAACTATAGCCATCCCGGACGAGCCCCAAAATTGTTATAAATGGCTCAGGATTCAAATTAGGATTAAATAAAAAAATAGGATTTATTGAAAGAATATAAAGGAATAGAGGTAAGCAAACAGCGCTGGGTGCACCGGGAGTCTCCGCTCCACCAGGACGCACACCAGTTACATCAAGCAGCTGATTTTTATGCTCCTAGACTAATACATATTCATTACTACTTCTAAAAAAAATAGATTATTAAAATTAGCTTCCGGGGTGCAGTCTCTCCTACTGGAGCATGCGCAGTCTCCTCTGGGGTCTCTTCTGGGGGTCTCTAGGGGTCTTTCATGCTGAAGGCTCGTAGTCTTCCTCTCCCCCTTTGTACTTACTTGGCACCATACCAAGTTTATAGAACATTCTCTTCAAGACTTGTCTCCCAGCCGTCCTTCAGCTTCTTTTTCCTTCCTCTTAATCTCTCGGCCCCCCTAACCAGATACCAAAGATCCGCATAGTATCCCATAACAGTCACTAGTTGTTATCAGTTGTTCTGAAACTCCCAGACATCAAACACAAACAGCTTCACGAGTAATTAAAACATTCTTCCCCAGCCATTCACAGACACATCTATAGCAGTGTTAGAAATAGAAGTCCGGAATAACAAAAGCAAACAGGTTCATAAATTTAAGGAGTGATAAATTGACTAGAATGAGGGGGAGACTGGGACACACTGCAGCTGAGGTTCAAGAATTAAATTGCCAGTGCAGGGCCCAGAGGCAGACAGGATTCAAACAGAATTGTTCTTTATGGACACGAATTGTTAAAACATTCCTCACACCCTTATCATAAGCCATACAACAACAGTTACATGTACACTTACGCTTGCACTTACCCTAGCAATTACTCGTACAATTACTCTTAACCTTACTATTAAGCTAACCCTAAACCTTACCCTTATCCTAACACTTACCCTTATCCCAAACCTTACCCTTTTTGCTACACTTACCCTTTGCCTAATTCTAAACCTTACCCTAACCCTCACCCTTACCCTTACCATTATACTTACTTTTACCCTTGACCTAAACCTTACCCCAATCCTTACCCTGACCCTTACATTAACCCTAACCCTTACCCTAACCCTTACTCTAATCCTAACCCTTAACCTAAACCTTACACTTAATCTTACCTTTAACCTTACCCTTAAACTAATACATACTCTTACCTTTCCCTCACCATAACCCTAAAATTAACCGTAACCATTACCTGAACACTTATCCTTACCTAACCCTAACCCTTACTCTAACTTTTACCCGGACCCGGACCCTTAGACTTCCCCTTCCCCTTCCCCTTACTCTTCCCCTTACCCTAACCCTTACCCTTACACTTACGGTTACCATTTACCTTACCCTTACCCTAACACTTAACCTTAACCTAACCCTAACCCTAAACCTTACCTGAACCCTTACCCTGACCCTTACATTAACCCTAACCCTAAAACTTAACCTTAACCTTACCCTTAACCTTAACCTAATACTTACCCTTACTTTTCCCTCACCCTAACCCTAAAATTAACCCTAACCATTACCCTTACCCTAACCCTTACTCTAACCCTTACCCTTACCATAACCCATACTCTAACACATACTTCTACCCGTAACCGTACCCTTACCGTAACCCTTACCCTTACCGTTACCGTTACCCTTACCCTTACCGTTACCCTTACCATTACCCTTAACCTAACCCTAAACCTTACCCTTATCCTAACACTTACCCTTACCGTAAACCTTACCCTTTCTGCTACACTTACCCTTAGCCTAAATCTAAACCTTACACTTACCCTTAGCCTAACCCTCGCCCTTACCGTTACCCATACCCTTATTCTTACCCTTACCGTAACCCTTACCTTTACACTTACGGTTACCATTAACCTTACCCTTACCCTAACACTTATCCTGAACCTAACCCTTACCCTAAACCTTACCCCAACCCTTACCCTGACCCTTACATTAACCCTAACCCTTACCCTAAACCTTACCCTTACTCTTAACCTTAACCTTACCCTTAACATTCACCTAATACTTACGCATACGTTTTCCTGACTTTAACCCTAAAACTAACCCTAACCATTACCCTAACACTTAACCTTACCCTAACCCTAACCCTTACTCTAACCCTTCCCCTGACCTGTACCCTTACCCTTACCTTTACCCTTATACTCACCCTAATTCTTACCCATACCATAACCCATACCCTAACACATATTTGTACCCTTAACCTTACCGTTACCCTTAACCTTACCCTTATCCTTGCTCTATCCGTTACCCTTACGCTTACCCTTAACATAAACCTTACCCTTGACCTTACCCTTACCATAAGCCATACAACAACACTTACATGTACACTTACGCTTACACTTACCCTAGCAATTACTCATACAATTACCCTTAACCTTACTATTAAGCTAACCCTAAACCTTACCCTTATCCTAACACTTACCCTTATCCTAAACCTTACCCTTTCTGCTACACTTACCCTTTCCCTAATTCTAAACCTTACCCGAACCCTCACCCTTACCTAAATCTAACTAAAATCTAACCATTACCCTAACCCCTCACCCTTAGAATATACATATATTTACCCTTTACCTAAACCTTTACCCCAACCCTTACCTTGACCCTTACATTAACCCTAATCCTTACACTAAACCTTACACTTACTCTTAACCTTAACCTTAGCTGTAACCTAATACTTACTCTTACGTTTCCCTCACCCTAAACCTAAAATTAGCCTAACCATTACCCTAACACTTACCCTTACTCTAACCCTTACCATGAACTTAAGTTTAAGTGTTAGGATAACGGTAACCTTAAGGGTGACCTTTAAGCTTATCCTTAATGTTTATGGTTAGGTTAAGGGTGATTGTACGAGTAATTACTAGGATAAGTGTAAGCGTAAGTGTACATGTAAGTGTTGATGTATGGCTTATGGTAAGGGTAAGGTAAAGGGTAAGGTTTATGTTAAGGGAAAGTGTAAGAGTAACGGATAGAATAAGGGTAAGTGTAACGGTTAAGTGTTAGGGTAATGGTTAGGGTTAATTTTAGGATTAGGGTGAGAAAAATGTAAGGTTAAGTACTAGCTTAAGGTTAAGGGTAAGGTTAAGGTTAAGAGTAAGTGTAAGGTTTAGGTTAAGGGTTAGGGTTAATGTAAGGTTCAGGGAAAGGTTTGGGGTAAGGTTTAGGGTTAGGTTCAGCTTAAGGGTAAGGGTTGGGGTAAGGTTAAGGGTATGGATAAGGATAAGTGTAAGGGATAGGGTAAGGGTAAGGGTTAGCGTAAGGGTAAGATTAATGGTAAGGTTTATGTTAAGGGTAAGCGTAAGGGTAACGGATAGAGTAAGCGTAAGGGTAACGGTAAGGTTAAGGGTAAAAATATGTGTTAGGGTATGGGTTATGGTATGGGTAAGAGTTAGGGTAATGTAAGGGTAAGGGTGAGTGTAAGGGTATGGGTCAGGGTAAGGGTTAGAGTAAGGGTTAGGGTTAGGGTAAGGGTAAGTGTTAGAATAATGGTTAGGGTTAATTTTAGGGTTAGGGTGAGGGAAACGTAAGGGTAAGTATTGGGTTAAGGTAAGGGTAAGTGTAAGGTTTAGATTTAGGCTAATGGTAAATGTAGCAGAAAGGGTAAGGTTTACGATAAGGGTAAGTGTTAGGGTAAGGGTAAGGTTTAGGGTAACATAAAGGGTAAGGATTACGGTAAGGGTAAGGGTACGGGTAGAATTTGTTAGAATATGGCTTATGGTAAGGGTAAGGTTTAGGGTAAGAGTAAGTGTAAGTGTATGTGTAAGGGTACGGGTCATTGTAAGGGTTAGAGTAAGGGTTAGGGTAAGGGTAGGTGTTAGGGTAATGGTTAGGGTTAATTTTAGGGTTAGGGTGAGGGAAACGGAAGGGTAAGTATTAGGTTAAGGTTAAGGGTAAGGTTAAGGTTAAGAGTAAGTGTAAGTTTTAGGGTAAGGGTAAGGGTTAATGTAAGGGTCAGGGTAAGGGTTAAGGTAAGGTTTAGGGTTAGAGTTAGGTTAAGGTTAAGGTTTAGGGTAAGGGTAAGTTATATGTATAAGGATAAGTGTAAGGGTAAGTGTTAGGGTAAGTGTAAGGATAAGGATAAGTGTACAAGTCAGGGTAAGGTTTAGAGTTAGGATTAGGGTTTGGGTTAGGGTAAGGGTAAGTGTTAGGGTAATGGTTAGGGTTAATTTTAGGTGTATGGTGATGGATAAGAAAGGGTAAGTAGTAGGTTAAGGTTAAGCGTAAGGTTAAGGTTAAGAGTAAGTGTAAGTTTTAGGGTACGGTTTAGGGTTAATGTAAGGGTCAGGGTAAGTGTTTGGGTAAGATTTAGGGTTAGGGTAAGAGTAAGTATATGGGTAATGGTAAGGGTAAGTGTTAGGGTTAGGGTAAGTGTAAGGTTTAGATTTAGGCTAAGGGTAAGTGTAGCAGAAAGGGTAAGGGTTACGGTAAGTGTAAGTGTAAGGATAAGGTTAAGGTTTAGGCTTACGTTAAGGGTAAGGGTAATGCTTTGGTAAGGGTAAGAGTAAGGGTAAAGGTAAGGGTTACGGTAAGGGTAAGGGTACTGGTAGAAGTATGTGTTAGAGTACGGCTTATGGTAAGGGTACAAGTAGCTCCCCCCCCAGAGACAGGACCCAAAGGTGTACAACCAGTTCCCAACACCCCTGAGACACAGGCCCCAACCGCCCCCCCAGACACAGCGACCCAAATTCTACAAGCAGCTCCCAACCCCTGCCAGGCAGGCCCCCTACCCTATACAAGCAGCTCCCAACCCTCCCCCCCCCCCCCCCCCCCGAGGGAGGCCCCAAAGGTGTAGAGTCAGCTCCCAACCCCCTCAATGCTGGCCCCTAGGGTCTACAAGCAGCTCCCCCCTTGCCCCCAGATACCGGCCCCCAGACACAGACCCCAAAAGCCTAATCACAGGCCCTGAACTCTAGAGGCAGGCTCCAAAACCCAGGACAAAGCCCCAGTGGTTCGAGACAGGGCCCAAATCCCAGACACAGGCCCCAAACGCTAAACATATGCCAAAAGAAGTATTAGTGCTGGTGCCAAATGTTACAGACAGGCCCAAAAGCCCGAGATGCTCAAGGCTGAGACGTAACTTGGCTTTCTGAATTACTGGAAAGCAGCTTTCATTCTCAGATAATTGTGTGCAGGCTGATTAAGGAGGTATTGGGGAGGCAAGGACAATCCCCAGACAAGGACTGTATATCTCGAAACAAGACACTGGAACTCATGATAAGGAAGTGGCAGGCGGACAGAGAAACGAATGTAAGGACTATAACTCTCGAAACTGGACATTGGAATTCATTATAAAGATACAACAAACGGGAGAATTGGCAACAACCAGCTCTTGCAATTAAGAAACATGCCAATTCAGCAGATTCCTGACCAAAGGTGAAAAGTACACTGTGAGGAAGACTCGGGGTCTTCCTCCCAAAGACCCCTGCCCACGTCCCAAAGACCCCTGCCCACAATTCTTGGAAGGCTCTGCGCAGGCGCAAGGTGCCAAAAGGCTAATTAGCATGAGAAGCGAGGGAAGGCGGGGATAGGTAATGCATATGTATAGGTGCTTGTAGAATATTGATAGATTGATTGTATAAATTCAAGACTGCTTTCTGCTTTGGGTATGCACGATAGGTGGAGAGATCCCCCGTGCATCCAGCGCTGCAATAAAGAATATACCACTTAAAGGAATTTCGGCTTCGATCTTTGAATCAATTTGGCGACCCAGATGGGACAACCTCTCTGCCGGACTGCAGGACCTGCTGGGAACAGGACTCCCTAGGGTACCCCCGGGATTTCCCGGAGGGACTCCTCGACTCACCGGATCACTGCGGAGGCAGACAAGGACCCCATCATTGTAAGTGAGTATATTCTTTATTCTGGTTTGGTTTTCTGGTAGACCGGTCATCTGGAACTGTCTGTAAGTCAGAAGGTGATCTTCTGCGAGGCAGTGTTTGGTATATACTTTGTGGTTAGCACCATAAGTACATGTTTGGGGACCTTAAGGAAGGAGCTCGCTTTAAGGTCCATCTGGAATTGTGTTGTCTATTTCGGTTTTCTGACTCATGGAGTATGGTATTTAACTCTGGTTCTTGTTACTGCGATTTTGGCTATTTTCCTGGTGGTAATAGTAGGTTCGTGGCATTGTTATAAGAAAGATATCGTTACGGTGTTACACAGTTTGGTTTTCTGACTTATCGCATGTGGAATTTGACTCTGACTATTGTTACTGTGATTTTGGCAATATTGCTGGTAATAGTAGTTTTGTGACATCGCTACTGAAAGATATTGCGTGCCCGTATTTTTGTGAGTGATACGTTTTGTGATACGCTTTTGTAAGTAACATGTGTATTCTGAAAGTGTAAACTGGAAACTGGGGGGGGCAAACAAGCAGTGAAATTTTAAAGAAAAGTGTGTTAGGATGTGTTTTAAGTCACTGGAAGGATATTGGAGGATCTGCCGGTGGAAGCGTGAACAGGAAAACATTGATAAAATATCGTAATCAGTGGTGGCCGCTTTATAAGCTGGAATGTGGAGCAAAGTGGCCCCTAAATGGAACTTTAAACTATAATATTTTGCTACAGTTAATGTTGTTTTTTGAGAAGCAGAACAGGATGAAATGTTGTATACTGATGTTTCAGCATCTTGGTGGGAAAAGGTAGGGAATTAAGTTGGCCCCTGACTGAACCTTTGATGTTGGCATTAGAGAAGTACAGGCTGGAGAAAGATAAAGGAAGTGTTAAAAGGGTTGTTGAAAGTGTTAAAGGTGTTTGAAGTTGAATGAGCAGGGAAAGAGGATGTAGGAATGTTAATAGTTCTGCCTCTGCCCGAGGCAGAGATCTTAAAATCATGGGTGTTAGCCCTTTAGGGCAAAGGGACCGTGATCGGTCCGAGAGAGTTGTCACAGAAACAGAAAAGAGGTACACTCTTAAAACAACCTGAGTTCATGTGCGAGCTCAGATTGCTGATGGGACCGTTCAGGGAACTGTGGACAATTGCATTCCCCTGACCGACCCCCACTAAGACCCGAATCATCCTGAAAATCATGAACGGTTAAGTAAATACTAAAACCTGGATGAATTGGGAATTGAGAATATGCTTCCAACAAGGTCTAAAAGAAAGCCCTATGGAATTTTTGGACCAACTCTGAAATGTAATGAAAATAAATAAATAAATAAATAAATAAATAAATAAATAAATAAAACAAAACGGTTTGGACCTGGCTTTGGAGGACAAATTGACTAGCCTTTTCCTAGGGTAATCAACCCCTGATTTCAACAGGAATAACAGGGACCTGGGGAATCTACCCTAGCGGATCCTCCACTGGTTATAATGAAGCTAGGGGAGGAATGGAAGTGAAATTTCTTATTGCTATGGGGCAACGTATTCAGTTCTAAATCAAGCATTAATGCCTTCACAGAATTATTATGTTAGGGTAAAAGGTGTGTCATGGTTTAACCCGGCCGGCAGCTAAACACCACGCAGCTGTTCGCTCCCCCTCCCCCTCCCTCTCTGGGACGGGGGAGAGAAATGGAAAGTGAAGCCTGTGAGTTGAGATAAAGACAGTTTAATAAGACAAAATAATAATAATAATAATAATAATAATAATAATAATAATAATAATAATAATAATAATAATAATAATAATAACAACAACAACAACAATAATAACAATAATAATAACAATAATAATAATACAGTGATGATAATAGTACCACTACTAATAATGTGTACAAACAAGTGATGCACAATGCAATTGCTCACCACCCGCTGACTGATGCCCAGCCTAACCCCGAGCAGTCCGGCCCCCTCCCCCTGGCTAGCCACCCCTATGTATTGTTTAGCCTGACGTCAGATGCTATGGAATACCCCTTTGGCTAGTTTGGGTCACCTGTCCTGGGTCTGTCCCCTCCCAGCTCTTACTGCACCCCCAGCCTGCCTGTTGGCAGGACAGAGCAAGAAGCTGAGATGTCCTTGGCTTGGTATAAGCATTGCTCTGCAACAATTGAAACATCGGGGTGTTATCAGCACTCTTCTCATCCTAAGCCAAAACATAGCATTCTCCCAGCTACTAGGAAGAAAATTAACTCTGTTCTAACTTAAACCAGGACAAGGTGTAACCGAAAAGGCTTATTTTTGTGAACCTTTGAAGTACAAGTTAGGGAAACAATGGGGCATACACAGATTTTTATCTATGCCTAGCTCCTCATGGGCACTCTTAGGTAGAGATTTATTAGAGCAAGTAGGAGCAGAAATTGTCTTTGAAAAAGGGAAAATGGAATTAAGAACAGGAGAAGAACAACTAATAAATGTGTTAAGCTTGGCACTAATACAAACTGACCCTAAAAGTGAAATACCTTTAGAGATCACAGATCAAGTATGTCCAGGAGTTTGGGCTACCGAAGTCCCTGGAAGAGCTAAAAATGTGACCTTAATAATTATTAAATTAAAGCCAGGAGAGAAACCCGTTAAGGTTAAGTAATATCCTTTGAGGATAGAAGATAGGAAAGGAATTAAAGAGATAATTGATCAGTTTTTACAGTATGGATTATTGATTGAATGCGAATCAGAATCCAATGCACCCATATTGCCAATTAAAAAGGCAGATGAAAAAGCTATAGGCTAGTTCAGGATTTGAGGGCCATAAATAAAATCACTGAGGATATACATCCAGTAGTGGCAAACCCTTATACTTTGCTGACTAAATTAAAGAATAGTCAAGTCTGGTTTACCGTACTGGATTTAAAAGATGCCTTCTTCTGCCTAGGCTTAGCCACAGAAAGCCAAAACCTATTCGCCTTTGAATGGGAAAATCCCGATTCAGGCAGAAAGACGCAGCTTACGTGGACATTACTACCTCAAGGATTCAAGAATAGCCCCACTATTTTTGGAAACCAATTAGCAAGGGAACTCGAAACATGGGTACCTCCGGACACTGAAGGTGCTTTGTTACAATATGTAGATGATCTCTTAATAGCTACCGAGACTAAAGGGAGTTGGATTCAATGGACTATAAGTCGTCTTAATTTTCTGGGTTTAAATGGATATCAAGTCTCTTGACAGAAAGTCCAGCTGGCTCAACAAAGTGTGACCTATCTGGGATTTGACATTTCGGAAGGACAACGAGAACTAGGAACTGAACATAAGGAAGTCATTTGCCGGACTCCAGAACCTCAAATGGTAAAGGAGCTACAAAGCTTTTTAGGAATGACAGGTTGGTGTCGCCTTTGGATTTATAATTATGGACTATTGGTAAAGCCTCTATGTGAATTGATAAAGATTAACCAGTCAAAGTTAGTCTGGACTGGAGAAGCACAAAAAGTCTTTAAACAACTTAAACAAGAATTGATGATTTTGAAATATCAAGCAATATTGGTAGAACAGGACGACGTGGAAATTGTGATAATTCATATTGTGAATCTAGCCTCTTTTCTTAGTGATGCTCCGGCACAAGCTGTGATTCACGATTGTTTAGAAACTCTAGAGACTGTGTATTCCAGCCGACCAGACCTTAAGGAGGAGCCCATGGAAGACGCGGAAGAAACTTGGTTCACGGATGGGAGCAGTTTTGTTACGCAAAGACAACGTAAAGCTGGATATGCTATAACAACTACTCAGCAGGTAATCGAGTCTAAGCCTTTACCCCCTGGAACATCAGCTCAAAAGGCGGAGATAGTTGCTCTCACGAGAGCATTGGAACTGGCAGCGGGAAAAAGGGTAAATATTTGGACAGATTCTAAATATACATTCGGCGTGGTACATGCTCATGGAGCAATTTGGAAAGAACATGGATTGCTGACCGCTCAGTGAAAACACAAAGTATGCTGAAGAAATTTTAAAATTGTTAGAGGCTGTAAAACAACCAGAAAAGGTAGCTATCATGCATTGTCAGGGACACCAAAAGGGGAACACCGATTTTGAAATTGGAAAATCGATTGGCAGAGGCTAAGCAGGCAGCTGAAATAACTGAGGTGAAGGCATTGTCTTTGATACCAGACGGTAAAATCCAAACTATATCCAAATTATACAAAAGAAGACTTAAAATTAATTGAAGATTTGAAAGGTAAAATGAAACCAGATGGATGAGTATATTTAAAAGATAACCCCATAGTAATACCCTCTAGTTTGACATGGCCCATAGTTCTTACAGAACACAATAAAACGCACTGGGGAGCTGGCACACTGCATAAGAGCCTGAGTCAGACATTAGTGGGACGATATGATAAAACAAGTAACTCAACAATGTAGCATTTGCTTACACAATAACCCCAATACCAAGGATAGAATAAAATTTGGAATAATCGGTAAAGGAAATTATTCGGGGCAACAGTGGCAAATTGATTTTTCAGAACTCCCTAGAAAAGGGGGGTATCATTATTTACTGGTTCTGACTGACACGTTTTCAGGAAGGCCTGAAGCCTTTCCCTGTCGAACAACCAAAGCAAGAGAAGTGGTTAAAGTCTTGTTAAATGAAATAATACCATGCTTTGGGATTCTAGTAGCAATGTCTTCTGATAGAGTTTCACATTTTTGTGCACAAGTGGTAGAACAGATAAGTAAGATTCTAAAGATAGATTGGCAACTGCATACTCCTTATAGACCACAGGCAAGTGGACAGGTAGAAAAAATGAACCATTTAATTAAACAATAAATAGCTAAAATTGGATAAGAAGCTGATTTGTCATGGCCTCAATCCCTCCCTTTAGCATTACTTGGAATTAGAGTTAAACCTAGAATAAAAGGAAATTTGAGTCCCTTCAAAATCTTATATGGAAGGCCATAGCAATTTCTATTTAGTGGAGAGGACCTAACGCAGTTAGGATCAGAATATTTATATGCTTATATAACTGAACTTCAGAAACAATTAAATAAAGTACATACATTTGTTTTAGGGACCAGGGCTAGAGGGTTGGATCAACCAATCCACCCCTTTAAGCTCGGGGATTATATATATATAAAGACTTTTTCAGGACAACCCGTGCAGGAAAAATGGAAGGAAAGTGGATGGGACCACACCAAGTATTACTGACAACACACACCGCCATTAAGATTAAGAAGCAAGCAGCTTGGATCCACAATTCAAGGGTGAAGAAGGCCCCGGCGAGGATATGGACCACCACTCCAATTGGACCAACAAAATTACGGTTTTCCAGATCCTAATGATTGCAGGGGTGCGGTTCTCGGATTTGGGGTGGGCAACTTGGGATGAGAACTTACACCTGACCTTAATACAAACAATTTCTCAAGTAACTAATAAGACGAACTGTTGGGTATGCACCCATCTGCCACAGCATGGGAATAAGGGTGTATCGTTAATTGGGATTCCCTTGCCTGCAAACTTATCTTGGACTAATTTGTGGGAAAACACATCTTGGGGTCGAAAATATTAAGCAGTTCTGGAACTAGAAGTGAGTAGCTTCTTGCCGTTAGAATCCTATTATGTGTGTGTACAAAGGTGTAACCCGCCTAAGGGTATAGGAAAACAGCATTGTATAAATACGGATACTACTTATGTGGGAAATCAGACATCTTGTAATTGAACAATTGATATTAGTACGACTAGCGGCTGGGCAAATTCAACCAGCTGGACGGTTCCAGAAGGAAAAGGGTGGTATTGGCTATGCAGTGATACAGCCCGTAAGGTCTTGCCTGAGAATTGGAAGGGAACTTGCACTCTTGGAGCGGTAGTCCCCAATATGACAGTACATGATGTAGTGCCTCGAGGTTACTTGAGAAATCATATCCGGAGAATCAGATGAAAAATTAACAATCCATTGGTAGAGAGACACACCCCTTTTCATAGTTTTGTGCGATGGTTTATCCCATGGTTAGGAGTGAGTGAATTGGAAAAGGCAATAGTTAATATTTCTGCAATTATAGAGAAGTTAGAAAACAAAATTCTGGATGCTATAAAGGCTCAACAAGAAGAGATATCTAGTTTATCACAGGTAGTATTCCAAAATCGGATGGCCCTAGACTTGTTACTGGCCACTCAAGGGGGAGTCTGTACAGTAATAAACACAAGTTGTTGTATGTATGTAGATCAGAGTGGAAGGATCTCTACCGACCTGGAAGAAATATGGAAGCAGACCAGGATCCTACATGAGATCAGTAAAGATGATCTTTCATGGAGTTTTAGTGAACTATGGAATAAGTTAACCTCCTGGTTGCCCAATTTCCAATGGTTGAAACAAGTATTCATTGCTCTAATCGTATTAGTAGTGTTAGGAATATTTGTGTGCATGTTGTTTAGATGCCTGCTTTGTTGTGTTACTGTAAATAAAGAAAGTATCTGATGCAAAAGAATTTGCATGGGAAAAGAAAAGGGGGGATTGATTAAGGAGGTACTGGGGAGGCAAGGACAATCCCCAGACAAGGACTGTATATCTCAAAACAAGACACTGGAACTCATGATAAGGAAGCGGCAGGCGGACAGAGAAACGAATGTAAGGACTATAACTCTCGAAACTGGACATTGGAATTCATTATAAAGATACAACAAACGGGAGAATTGGCAACAACCAGCTCTTGCAATTAAGAAACATGCCAATTCAGCAGATTCCTGACCAAAGGTGAAAAGTACACTGTGAGGAAGACTCGGGGTCTTCCTCCCAAAGACCCCTGCCCACGTCCCAAAGACCCCTGCCCACAATTCTTGGAAGGCTCTGCGCAGGCGCAAGGTGCCAAAAGGCTAATTAGCATGAGAAGCGAGGGAAGGCGGGGATAGGTAATGCATATGTATAGGTGCTTGTAGAATATTGATAGATTGATTGTATAAATTCAAGACTGCTTTCTGCTTTGGGTATGCACGATAGGTGGAGAGATCCCCCGTGCATCCAGCGCTGCAATAAAGAATATACCACTTAAAGGAATTTCGGCTTCGATCTTTGAATCAATTTGGCGACCCAGATGGGACAACCTCTCTGCCGGACTGCAGGACCTGCTGGGAACAGGACTCCCTAGGGTACCCCCGGGATTTCCCGGAGGGACTCCTCGACTCACCGGATCACTGCGGAGGCAGACAAGGACCCCATCATTGTAAGTGAGTATATTCTTTATTCTGGTTTGGTTTTCTGGTAGACCGGTCATCTGGAACTGTCTGTAAGTCAGAAGGTGATCTTCTGCGAGGCAGTGTTTGGTATATACTTTGTGGTTAGCACCATAAGTACATGTCTGGGGACCTTAAGGAAGGAGCTCGCTTTAAGGTCCATCTGGAATTGTGTTGTCTATTTCGGTTTTCTGACTCATGGAGTATGGTATTTAACTCTGGTTCTTGTTACTGCGATTTTGGCTATTTTCCTGGTGGTAATAGTAGGTTCGTGGCATTGTTATAAGAAAGATATCGTTACGGTGTTACACAGTTCGGTTTTCTGACTTATCGCATGTGGAATTTGACTCTGACTATTGTTACTGTGATTTTGGCAATATTGCTGGTAATAGTAGTTTTGTGACATCGCTACTGAAAGATATTGCGTGCCCGTATTTTTGTGAGTGATACGTTTTGTGATACGCTTTTGTAAGTAACATGTGTATTCTGAAAGTGTAAACTGGAAACTGGGGGGGGCAAACAAGCAGTGAAATTTTAAAGAAAAGTGTGTTAGGATGTGTTTTAAGTCACTGGAAGGATATTGGAGGATCTGCCGGTGGAAGCGTGAACAGGAAAACATTGATAAAATATCGTAATCAGTGGTGGCCGCTTTATAAGCTGGAATGTGGAGCAAAGTGGCCCCTAAATGGAACTTTAAACTATAATATTTTGCTACAGTTAATGTTGTTTTTTGAGAAGCAGAACAGGATGAAATGTTGTATACTGATGTTTCAGCATCTTGGTGGGAAAAGGTAGGGAATTAAGTTGGCCCCTGACTGAACCTTTGATGTTGGCATTAGAGAAGTACAGGCTGGAGAAAGATAAAGGAAGTGTTAAAAGGGTTGTTGAAAGTGTTAAAGGTGTTTGAAGTTGAATGAGCAGGGAAAGAGGATGTAGGAATGTTAATAGTTCTGCCTCTGCCCGAGGCAGAGATCTTAAAATCATGGGTGTTAGCCCTTTAGGGCAAAGGGACCGTGATCGGTCCGAGAGAGTTGTCACAGAAACAGAAAAGAGGTACACTCTTAAAACAACCTGAGTTCATGTGCGAGTTCAGATTGCTGATGGGACCGTTCAGGGAACTGTGGACAATTGCATTCCCCTGACCGACCCCCACTAAGACCCGAATCATCCTGAAAATCATGAACGGTTAAGTAAATACTAAAACCTGGATGAATTGGGAATTGAGAATATGCTTCCAACAAGGTCTAAAAGAAAGCCCTATGGAATTTTTGGACCAACTCTGAAATGTAATGAAAATAAATAAATAAATAAATAAATAAATAAATAAATAAAACAAAACGGTTTGGACCTGGCTTTGGAGGACAAATTGACTAGCCTTTTCCTAGGGTAATCAACCCCTGATTTCAACAGGAATAACGGGGACCTGGGGAATCTACCCTAGCGGATCCTCCACTGGTTATAATGAAGCTAGGGGAGGAATGGAAGTGAAATTTCTTATTGCTATGGGGCAACGTATTCAGTTCTAAATCAAGCATTAATGCCTTCACAGAATTAATATGTTAGGGTAAAAGGTGTGTCATGGTTTAACCCGGCCGGCAGCTAAACACCACGCAGCTGTTCGCTCCCCCTCCCCCTCCCTCTCTGGGACGGGGGAGAGAAATGGAAAGTGAAGCCTGTGAGTTGAGATAAAGACAGTTTAATAAGACAAAATAATAATAATAATAATAATAATAATAATAATAATAATAATAATAATAATAATAATAATAATAATAATAATAATAATAACAACAACAACAACAATAATAACAATAATAATAACAATAATAATAATACAGTGATGATAATAGTACCACTACTAATAATGTGTACAAACAAGTGATGCACAATGCAATTGCTCACCACCCGCTGACCGATGCCCAGCCTAACCCCGAGCAGTCCGGCCCCCTCCCCCTGGCTAGCCACCCCTATGTATTGTTTAGCCTGACGTCAGATGCTATGGAATACCCCTTTGGCTAGTTTGGGTCACCTGTCCTGGGTCTGTCCCCTCCCAGCTCTTACTGCACCCCCAGCCTGCCTGTTGGCAGGACAGAGCAAGAAGCTGAGATGTCCTTGGCTTGCTATAAGCATTGCTCTGCAACAATTGAAACATCGGGGTGTTATCAGCACTCTTCTCATCCTAAGCCAAAACATAGCATTCTCCCAGCTACTAGGAAGAAAATTAACTCTGTTCTAACTGAAACCAGGACAAGGTGTAACCGAAAAGGCTTATTTTTGTGAACCTTTGAAGTACAAGTTAGGGAAACAATGGGGCATACACAGATTTTTATCTATGCCTAGCTCCTCATGGGCACTCTTAGGTAGAGATTTATTAGAGCAAGTAGGAGCAGAAATTGTCTTTGAAAAAGGGAAAATGGAATTAAGAACAGGAGAAGAACAACTAATAAATGTGTTAAGCTTGGCACTAATACAAACTGACCCTAAAAGTGAAATACCTTTAGAGATCACAGATCAAGTATGTCCAGGAGTTTGGGCTACCGAAGTCCCTGGAAGAGCTAAAAATGTGACCTTAATAATTATTAAATTAAAGCCAGGAGAGAAACCCGTTAAGGTTAAGTAATATCCTTTGAGGATAGAAGATAGGAAAGGAATTAAAGAGATAATTGATCAGTTTTTACAGTATGGATTATTGATTGAATGCGAATCAGAATCCAATGCACCCATATTGCCAATTAAAAAGGCAGATGAAAAAGCTATAGGCTAGTTCAGGATTTGAGGGCCATAAATAAAATCACTGAGGATATACATCCAGTAGTGGCAAACCCTTATACTTTGCTGACTAAATTAAAGAATAGTCAAGTCTGGTTTACCGTACTGGATTTAAAAGATGCCTTCTTCTGCCTAGGCTTAGCCACAGAAAGCCAAAACCTATTCGCCTTTGAATGGGAAAATCCCGATTCAGGCAGAAAGACGCAGCTTACGTGGACATTACTACCTCAAGGATTCAAGAATGGCCCCACTAATTTTGGAAACCAATTAGCAAGGGAACTCGAAACATGGATACCTCCGGACACTGAAGGTGCTTTGTTACAATATGTAGATGATCTCTTAATAGCTACCGAGACTAAAGGGAGTTGGATTCAATGGACTATAAGTCGTCTTAATTTTCTGGGTTTAAATGGATATCAAGTCTCTTGACAGAAAGTCCAGCTGGCTCAACAAAGTGTGACCTATCTGGGATTTGACATTTCGGAAGGACAACGAGAACTAGGAACTGAACATAAGGAAGTCATTTGCCGGACTCCAGAACCTCAAATGGTAAAGGAGCTACAAAGCTTTTTAGGAATGACAGGTTGGTGTCGCCTTTGGATTTATAATTATGGACTATTGGTAAAGCCTCTATGTGAATTGATAAAGATTAACCAGTCAAAGTTAGTCTGGACTGGAGAAGCACAAAAAGTCTTTAAACAACTTAAACAAGAATTGATGATTTTGAAATATCAAGCAATATTGGTAGAACAGGACGACGTGGAAATTGTGATAATTCATATTGTGAATCTAGCCTCTTTTCTTAGTGATGCTCCGGCACAAGCTGTGATTCACGATTGTTTAGAAACTCTAGAGACTGTGTATTCCAGCCGACCAGACCTTAAGGAGGAGCCCATGGAAGACGCGGAAGAAACTTGGTTCACGGATGGGAGCAGTTTTGTTACGCAAAGACAACGTAAAGCTGGATATGCTATAACAACTACTCAGCAGGTAATCGAGTCTAAGCCTTTACCCCCTGGAACATCAGCTCAAAAGGCGGAGATAGTTGCTCTCACGAGAGCATTGGAACTGGCAGCGGGAAAAAGGGTAAATATTTGGACAGATTCTAAATATACATTCGGCGTGGTACATGCTCATGGAGCAATTTGGAAAGAACATGGATTGCTGACCGCTCAGTGAAAACACAAAGTATGCTGAAGAAATTTTAAAATTGTTAGAGGCTGTAAAACAACCAGAAAAGGTAGCTATCATGCATTGTCAGGGACACCAAAAGGGGAACACCGATTTTGAAATTGGAAAATCGATTGGCAGAGGCTAAGCAGGCAGCTGAAATAACTGAGGTGAAGGCATTGTCTTTGATACCAGACGGTAAAATCCAAACTATATCCAAATTATACAAAAGAAGACTTAAAATTAATTGAAGATTTGAAAGGTAAAATGAAACCAGATGGATGAGTATATTTAAAAGATAACCCCATAGTAATACCCTCTAGTTTGACATGGCCCATAGTTCTTACAGAACACAATAAAACGCACTGGGGAGCTGGCACACTGCATAAGAGCCTGAGTCAGACATTAGTGGGACGATATGATAAAACAAGTAACTCAACAATGTAGCATTTGCTTACACAATAACCCCAATACCAAGGATAGAATAAAATTTGGAATAATCGGTAAAGGAAATTATTCGGGGCAACAGTGGCAAATTGATTTTTCAGAACTCCCTAGAAAAGGGGGGTATCATTATTTACTGGTTCTGACTGACACGTTTTCAGGAAGGCCTGAAGCCTTTCCCTGTCGAACAACCAAAGCAAGAGAAGTGGTTAAAGTCTTGTTAAATGAAATAATACCATGCTTTGGGATTCTAGTAGCAATGTCTTCTGATAGAGTTTCACATTTTTGTGCACAAGTGGTAGAACAGATAAGTAAGATTCTAAAGATAGATTGGCAACTGCATACTCCTTATAGACCACAGGCAAGTGGACAGGTAGAAAAAATGAACCATTTAATTAAACAATAAATAGCTAAAATTGGATAAGAAGCTGATTTGTCATGGCCTCAATCCCTCCCTTTAGCATTACTTGGAATTAGAGTTAAACCTAGAATAAAAGGAAATTTGAGTCCCTTCAAAATCTTATATGGAAGGCCATAGCAATTTCTATTTAGTGGAGAGGACCTAATGCAGTTAGGATCAGAATATTTATATGCTTATATAACTGAACTTCAGAAACAATTAAATAAAGTACATACATTTGTTTTAGGGACCAGGGCTAGAGGGTTGGATCAACCAATCCACCCCTTTAAGCTCGGGGATTATATATATATAAAGACTTTTTCAGGACAACCCGTGCAGGAAAAATGGAAGGAAAGTGGATGGGACCACACCAAGTATTACTGACAACACACACCGCCATTAAGATTAAGAAGCAAGCAGCTTGGATCCACAATTCAAGGGTGAAGAAGGCCCCGGCGAGGATATGGACCACCACTCCAATTGGACCAACAAAATTACGGTTTTCCAGATCCTAATGATTGCAGGGGTGCGGTTCTCGGATTTGGGGTGGGCAACTTGGGATGAGAACTTACACCTGACCTTAATACAAACAATTTCTCAAGTAACTAATAAGACGAACTGTTGGGTATGCACCCATCTGCCACAGCATGGGAATAAGGGTGTATCGTTAATTGGGATTCCCTTGCCTGCAAACTTATCTTGGACTAATTTGTGGGAAAACACATCTTGGGGTCGAAAATATTAAGCAGTTCTGGAACTAGAAGTGAGTAGCTTCTTGCCGTTAGAATCCTATTATGTGTGTGTACAAAGGTGTAACCCGCCTAAGGGTATAGGAAAACAGCATTGTATAAATACGGATACTACTTATGTGGGAAATCAGACATCTTGTAATTGAACAATTGATATTAGTACGACTAGCGGCTGGGCAAATTCAACCAGCTGGACGGTTCCAGAAGGAAAAGGGTGGTATTGGCTATGCAGTGATACAGCCCGTAAGGTCTTGCCTGAGAATTGGAAGGGAACTTGCACTCTTGGAGCGGTAGTCCCCAATATGACAGTACATGATGTAGTGCCTCGAGGTTACTTGAGAAATCATATCCGGAGAATCAGATGAAAAATTAACAATCCATTGGTAGAGAGACACACCCCTTTTCATAGTTTTGTGCGATGGTTTATCCCATGGTTAGGAGTGAGTGAATTGGAAAAGGCAATAGTTAATATTTCTGCAATTATAGAGAAGTTAGAAAACAAAATTCTGGATGCTATAAAGGCTCAACAAGAAGAGATATCTAGTTTATCACAGGTAGTATTCCAAAATCGGATGGCCCTAGACTTGTTACTGGCCACTCAAGGGGGAGTCTGTACAGTAATAAACACAAGTTGTTGTATGTATGTAGATCAGAGTGGAAGGATCTCTACCGACCTGGAAGAAATATGGAAGCAGACCAGGATCCTACATGAGATCAGTAAAGATGATCTTTCATGGAGTTTTAGTGAACTATGGACTAAGTTAACCTCCTGGTTGCCCAATTTCCAATGGTTGAAACAAGTATTCATTGCTCTAATCGTATTAGTAGTGTTAGGAATATTTGTGTGCATGTTGTTTAGATGCCTGCTTTGTTGTGTTACTGTAAATAAAGAAAGTATCTGATGCAAAAGAATTTGCATGGGAAAAGAAAAGGGGGGATTGATTAAGGAGGTACTGGGGAGGCAAGGACAATCCCCAGACAAGGACTGTATATCTCAAAACAAGACACTGGAACTCATGATAAGGAAGCGGCAGGCGGACAGAGAAACGAATGTAAGGACTATAACTCTCGAAACTGGACATTGGAATTCATTATAAAGATACAACAAACGGGAGAATTGGCAACAACCAGCTCTTGCAATTAAGAAACATGCCAATTCAGCAGATTCCTGACCAAAGGTGAAAAGTACACTGTGAGGAAGACTCGGGGTCTTCCTCCCAAAGACCCCTGCCCACGTCCCAAAGACCCCTGCCCACAATTCTTGGAAGGCTCTGCGCAGGCGCAAGGTGCCAAAAGGCTAATTAGCATGAGAAGCGAGGGAAGGCGGGGATAGGTAATGCATATGTATAGGTGCTTGTAGAATATTGATAGATTGATTGTATAAATTCAAGACTGCTTTCTGCTTTGGGTATGCACGATAGGTGGAGAGATCCCCCGTGCATCCAGCGCTGCAATAAAGAATATACCACTTAAAGGAATTTCGGCTTCGATCTTTGAATCAATTTGGCGACCCAGATGGGACAACCTCTCTGCCGGACTGCAGGACCTGCTGGGAACAGGACTCCCTAGGGTACCCCCGGGATTTCCCGGAGGGACTCCTCGACTCACCGGATCACTGCGGAGGCAGACAAGGACCCCATCATTGTAAGTGAGTATATTCTTTATTCTGGTTTGGTTTTCTGGTAGACCGGTCATCTGGAACTGTCTGTAAGTCAGAAGGTGATCTTCTGCGAGGCAGTGTTTGGTATATACTTTGTGGTTAGCACCATAAGTACATGTCTGGGGACCTTAAGGAAGGAGCTCGCTTTAAGGTCCATCTGGAATTGTGTTGTCTATTTCGGTTTTCTGACTCATGGAGTATGGTATTTAACTCTGGTTATTGTTACTGCGATTTTGGCTATTTTCCTGGTGGTAATAGTAGGTTCGTGGCATTGTTATAAGAAAGATATCGTTACGGTGTTACACAGTTCGGTTTTCTGACTTATCGCATGTGGAATTTGACTCTGACTATTGTTACTGTGATTTTGGCAATATTGCTGGTAATAGTAGTTTTGTGACATCGCTACTGAAAGATATTGCGTGCCCGTATTTTTGTGAGTGATACGTTTTGTGATACGCTTTTGTAAGTAACATGTGTATTCTGAAAGTGTAAACTGGAAACTGGGGGGGGCAAACAAGCAGTGAAATTTTAAAGAAAAGTGTGTTAGGATGTGTTTTAAGTCACTGGAAGGATATTGGAGGATCTGCCGGTGGAAGTGTGAACAGGAAAACATTGATAAAATATCGTAATCAGTGGTGGCCGCTTTATAAGCTGGAATGTGGAGCAAAGTGGCCCCTAAATGGAACTTTAAACTATAATATTTTGCTACAGTTAATGTTGTTTTTTGAGAAGCAGAACAGGATGAAATGTTGTATACTGATGTTTCAGCATCTTGGTGGGAAAAGGTAGGGAATTAAGTTGGCCCCTGACTGAACCTTTGATGTTGGCATTAGAGAAGTACAGGCTGGAGAAAGATAAAGGAAGTGTTAAAAGGGTTGTTGAAAGTGTTAAAGGTGTTTGAAGTTGAATGAGCAGGGAAAGAGGATGTAGGAATGTTAATAGTTCTGCCTCTGCCCGAGGCAGAGATCTTAAAATCATGGGTGTTAGCCCTTTAGGGCAAAGGGACCATGATCGGTCCGAGAGAGTTGTCACAGAAACAGAAAAGAGGTACACTCTTAAAACAACCTGAGTTCATGTGCGAGTTCAGATTGCTGATGGGACCGTTCAGGGAACTGTGGACAATTGCATTCCCCTGACCGACCCCCACTAAGACCCGAATCATCCTGAAAATCATGAACGGTTAAGTAAATACTAAAACCTGGATGAATTGGGAATTGAGAATATGCTTCCAACAAGGTCTAAAAGAAAGCCCTATGGAATTTTTGGACCAACTCTGAAATGTAATGAAAATAAATAAATAAATAAATAAATAAATAAATAAATAAAACAAAACGGTTTGGACCTGGCTTTGGAGGACAAATTGACTAGCCTTTTCCTAGGGTAATCAACCCCTGATTTCAACAGGAATAACGGGGACCTGGGGAATCTACCCTAGCGGATCCTCCACTGGTTATAATGAAGCTAGGGGAGGAATGGAAGTGAAATTTCTTATTGCTATGGGGCAACGTATTCAGTTCTAAATCAAGCATTAATGCCTTCACAGAATTATTATGTTAGGGTAAAAGGTGTGTCATGGTTTAACCCGGCCGGCAGCTAAACACCACGCAGCTGTTCGCTCCCCCTCCCCCTCCCTCTCTGGGACGGGGGAGAGAAATGGAAAGTGAAGCCTGTGAGTTGAGATAAAGACAGTTTAATAAGACAAAATAATAATAATAATAATAATAATAATAATAATAATAATAATAATAATAATAATAATAACAACAACAATAATAACAATAATAATAACAATAATAATAATACAGTGATGATAATAGTACCACTACTAATAATGTGTACAAACAAGTGATGCACAATGCAATTGCTCACCACCCGCTGACCGATGCCCAGCCTAACCCCGAGCAGTCCGGCCCCCTCCCCCTGGCTAGCCACCCCTATGTATTGTTTAGCCTGACGTCAGATGCTATGGAATACCCCTTTGGCTAGTTTGGGTCACCTGTCCTGGGTCTGTCCCCTCCCAGCTCTTACTGCACCCCCAGCCTGCCTGTTGGCAGGACAGAGCAAGAAGCTGAGATGTCCTTGGCTTGGTATAAGCATTGCTCTGCAACAATTGAAACATCGGGGTGTTATCAGCACTCTTCTCATCCTAAGCCAAAACATAGCATTCTCCCAGCTACTAGGAAGAAAATTAACTCTGTTCTAACTGAAACCAGGACAAGGTGTAACCGAAAAGGCTTATTTTTGTGAACCTTTGAAGTACAAGTTAGGGAAACAATGGGGCATACACAGATTTTTATCTATGCCTAGCTCCTCATGGGCACTCTTAGGTAGAGATTTATTAGAGCAAGTAGGAGCAGAAATTGTCTTTGAAAAAGGGAAAATGGAATTAAGAACAGGAGAAGAACAACTAATAAATGTGTTAAGCTTGGCACTAATACAAACTGACCCTAAAAGTGAAATACCTTTAGAGATCACAGATCAAGTATGTCCAGGAGTTTGGGCTACCGAAGTCCCTGGAAGAGCTAAAAATGTGACCTTAATAATTATTAAATTAAAGCCAGGAGAGAAACCCGTTAAGGTTAAGTAATATCCTTTGAGGATAGAAGATAGGAAAGGAATTAAAGAGATAATTGATCAGTTTTTACAGTATGGATTATTGATTGAATGCGAATCAGAATCCAATGCACCCATATTGCCAATTAAAAAGGCAGATGAAAAAGCTATAGGCTAGTTCAGGATTTGAGGGCCATAAATAAAATCACTGAGGATATACATCCAGTAGTGGCAAACCCTTATACTTTGCTGACTAAATTAAAGAATAGTCAAGTCTGGTTTACCGTACTGGATTTAAAAGATGCCTTCTTCTGCCTAGGCTTAGCCACAGAAAGCCAAAACCTATTCGCCTTTGAATGGGAAAATCCCGATTCAGGCAGAAAGACGCAGCTTACGTGGACATTACTACCTCAAGGATTCAAGAATGGCCCCACTAATTTTGGAAACCAATTAGCAAGGGAACTCGAAACATGGATACCTCCGGACACTGAAGGTGCTTTGTTACAATATGTAGATGATCTCTTAATAGCTACCGAGACTAAAGGGAGTTGTATTCAATGGACTATAAGTCGTCTTAATTTTCTGGGTTTAAATGGATATCAAGTCTCTTGACAGAAAGTCCAGCTGGCTCAACAAAGTGTGACCTATCTGGGATTTGACATTTCGGAAGGACAACGAGAACTAGGAACTGAACATAAGGAAGTCATTTGCCGGACTCCAGAACCTCAAATGGTAAAGGAGCTACAAAGCTTTTTAGGAATGACAGGTTGGTGTCGCCTTTGGATTTATAATTATGGACTATTGGTAAAGCCTCTATGTGAATTGATAAAGATTAACCAGTCAAAGTTAGTCTGGACTGGAGAAGCACAAAAAGTCTTTAAACAACTTAAACAAGAATTGATGATTTTGAAATATCAAGCAATATTGGTAGAACAGGACGACGTGGAAATTGTGATAATTCATATTGTGAATCTAGCCTCTTTTCTTAGTGATGCTCCGGCACAAGCTGTGATTCACGATTGTTTAGAAACTCTAGAGACTGTGTATTCCAGCCGACCAGACCTTAAGGAGGAGCCCATGGAAGACGCGGAAGAAACTTGGTTCACGGATGGGAGCAGTTTTGTTACGCAAAGACAACGTAAAGCTGGATATGCTATAACAACTACTCAGCAGGTAATCGAGTCTAAGCCTTTACCCCCTGGAACATCAGCTCAAAAGGCGGAGATAGTTGCTCTCACGAGAGCATTGGAACTGGCAGCGGGAAAAAGGGTAAATATTTGGACAGATTCTAAATATACATTCGGCGTGGTACATGCTCATGGAGCAATTTGGAAAGAACATGGATTGCTGACCGCTCAGTGAAAACACAAAGTATGCTGAAGAAATTTTAAAATTGTTAGAGGCTGTAAAACAACCAGAAAAGGTAGCTATCATGCATTGTCAGGGACACCAAAAGGGGAACACCGATTTTGAAATTGGAAAATCGATTGGCAGAGGCTAAGCAGGCAGCTGAAATAACTGAGGTGAAGGCATTGTCTTTGATACCAGACGGTAAAATCCAAACTATATCCAAATTATACAAAAGAAGACTTAAAATTAATTGAAGATTTGAAAGGTAAAATGAAACCAGATGGATGAGTATATTTAAAAGATAACCCCATAGTAATACCCTCTAGTTTGACATGGCCCATAGTTCTTACAGAACACAATAAAACGCACTGGGGAGCTGGCACACTGCATAAGAGCCTGAGTCAGACATTAGTGGGACGATATGATAAAACAAGTAACTCAACAATGTAGCATTTGCTTACACAATACCAAGGATAGAATAAAATTTGGAATAATCGGTAAAGGAAATTATTCGGGGCAACAGTGGCAAATTGATTTTTCAGAACTCCCTAGAAAAGGGGGGTATCATTATTTACTGGTTCTGACTGACACGTTTTCAGGAAGGCCTGAAGCCTTTCCCTGTCAAACAAACAAAGCAAGAGAAGTGGTTAAAGTCTTGTTAAATGAAATAATACCATGCTTTGGGATTCTAGTAGCAATGTCTTCTGATAGAGTTTCACATTTTTGTGCACAAGTGGTAGAACAGATAAGTAAGATTCTAAAGATAGATTGGCAACTGCATACTCCTTATAGACCACAGGCAAGTGGACAGGTAGAAAAAATGAACCATTTAATTAAACAATAAATAGCTAAAATTGGATAAGGAGCTGATTTGTCATGGCCTCAATCCCTCCCTTTAGCATTACTTGGAATTAGAGTTAAACCTAGAATAAAAGGAAATTTGAGTCCCTTCAAAATCTTATATGGAAGGCCATAGCAATTTCTATTTAGTGGAGAGGACCTAACGCAGTTAGGATCAGAATATTTATATGCTTATATAACTGAACTTCAGAAACAATTAAATAAAGTACATACATTTGTTTTAGGGACCAGGGCTAGAGGGTTGGATCAACCAATCCACCCCTTTAAGCTCGGGGATTATATATATATAAAGACTTTTTCAGGACAACCCGTGCAGGAAAAATGGAAGGAAAGTGGATGGGACCACACCAAGTATTACTGACAACACACACCGCCATTAAGATTAAGAAGCAAGCAGCTTGGATCCACAATTCAAGGGTGAAGAAGGCCCCGGCGAGGATATGGACCACCACTCCAATTGGACCAACAAAATTACGGTTTTCCAGATCCTAATGATTGCAGGGGTGCGGTTCTCGGATTTGGGGTGGGCAACTTGGGATGAGAACTTACACCTGACCTTAATACAAACAATTTCTCAAGTAACTAATAAGACGAACTGTTGGGTATGCACCCATCTGCCACAGCATGGGAATAAGGGTGTATCGTTAATTGGGATTCCCTTGCCTGCAAACTTATCTTGGACTAATTTGTGGGAAAACACATCTTGGGGTCGAAAATATTAAGCAGTTCTGGAACTAGAAGTGAGTAGCTTCTTGCCGTTAGAATCCTATTATGTGTGTGTACAAAGGTGTAACCCGCCTAAGGGTATAGGAAAACAGCATTGTATAAATACGGATACTACTTATGTGGGAAATCAGACATCTTGTAATTGAACAATTGATATTAGTACGACTAGCGGCTGGGCAAATTCAACCAGCTGGACGGTTCCAGAAGGAAAAGGGTGGTATTGGCTATGCAGTGATACAGCCCGTAAGGTCTTGCCTGAGAATTGGAAGGGAACTTGCACTCTTGGAGCGGTAGTCCCCAATATGACAGTACATGATGTAGTGCCTCGAGGTTACTTGAGAAATCATATCCGGAGAATCAGATGAAAAATTAACAATCCATTGGTAGAGAGACACACCCCTTTTCATAGTTTTGTGCGATGGTTTATCCCATGGTTAGGAGTGAGTGAATTGGAAAAGGCAATAGTTAATATTTCTGCAATTATAGAGAAGTTAGAAAACAAAATTCTGGATGCTATAAAGGCTCAACAAGAAGAGATATCTAGTTTATCACAGGTAGTATTCCAAAATCGGATGGCCCTAGACTTGTTACTGGCCACTCAAGGGGGAGTCTGTACAGTAATAAACACAAGTTGTTGTATGTATGTAGATCAGAGTGGAAGGATCTCTACCGACCTGGAAGAAATATGGAAGCAGACCAGGATCCTACATGAGATCAGTAAAGATGATCTTTCATGGAGTTTTAGTGAACTATGGACTAAGTTAACCTCCTGGTTGCCCAATTTCCAATGGTTGAAACAAGTATTCATTGCTCTAATCGTATTAGTAGTGTTAGGAATATTTGTGTGCATGTTGTTTAGATGCCTGCTTTGTTGTGTTACTGTAAATAAAGAAAGTATCTGATGCAAAAGAATTTGCATGGGAAAAGAAAAGGGGGGATTGATTAAGGAGGTACTGGGGAGGCAAGGACAATCCCCAGACAAGGACTGTATATCTCAAAACAAGACACTGGAACTCATGATAAGGAAGCGGCAGGCGGACAGAGAAACGAATGTAAGGACTATAACTCTCGAAACTGGACATTGGAATTCATTATAAAGATACAACAAACGGGAGAATTGGCAACAACCAGCTCTTGCAATTAAGAAACATGCCAATTCAGCAGATTCCTGACCAAAGGTGAAAAGTACACTGTGAGGAAGACTCGGGGTCTTCCTCCCAAAGACCCCTGCCCACGTCCCAAAGACCCCTGCCCACAATTCTTGGAAGGCTCTGCGCAGGCGCAAGGTGCCAAAAGGCTAATTAGCATGAGAAGCGAGGGAAGGCGGGGATAGGTAATGCATATGTATAGGTGCTTGTAGAATATTGATAGATTGATTGTATAAATTCAAGACTGCTTTCTACTTTGGGTATGCACGATAGGTGGAGAGATCCCCCGTGCATCCAGCGCTGCAATAAAGAATATACCACTTAAAGGAATTTCGGCTTCGATCTTTGAATCAATTTGGCGACCCAGATGGGACAACCTCTCTGCCGGACTGCAGGACCTGCTGGGAACAGGACTCCCTAGGGTACCCCCGGGATTTCCCGGAGGGACTCCTCGACTCACCGGATCACTGCGGAGGCAGACAAGGACCCCATCATTGTAAGTGAGTATATTCTTTATTCTGGTTTGGTTTTCTGGTAGACCGGTCATCTGGAACTGTCTGTAAGTCAGAAGGTGATCTTCTGCGAGGCAGTGTTTGGTATATACTTTGTGGTTAGCACCATAAGTACATGTCTGGGGACCTTAAGGAAGGAGCTCGCTTTAAGGTCCATCTGGAATTGTGTTGTCTATTTCGGTTTTCTGACTCATGGAGTATGGTATTTAACTCTGGTTCTTGTTACTGCGATTTTGGCTATTTTCCTGGTGGTAATAGTAGGTTCGTGGCATTGTTATAAGAAAGATATCGTTACGGTGTTACACAGTTCGGTTTTCTGACTTATCGCATGTGGAATTTGACTCTGACTATTGTTACTGTGATTTTGGCAATATTGCTGGTAATAGTAGTTTTGTGACATCGCTACTGAAAGATATTGCGTGCCCGTATTTTTGTGAGTGATACGTTTTGTGATACGCTTTTGTAAGTAACATGTGTATTCTGAAAGTGTAAACTGGAAACTGGGGGGGGCAAACAAGCAGTGAAATTTTAAAGAAAAGTGTGTTAGGATGTGTTTTAAGTCACTGGAAGGATATTGGAGGATCTGCCGGTGGAAGCGTGAACAGGAAAACATTGATAAAATATCGTAATCAGTGGTGGCCGCTTTATAAGCTGGAATGTGGAGCAAAGTGGCCCCTAAATGGAACTTTAAACTATAATATTTTGCTACAGTTAATGTTGTTTTTTGAGAAGCAGAACAGGATGAAATGTTGTATACTGATGTTTCAGCATCTTGGTGGGAAAAGGTAGGGAATTAAGTTGGCCCCTGACTGAACCTTTGATGTTGGCATTAGAGAAGTACAGGCTGGAGAAAGATAAAGGAAGTGTTAAAAGGGTTGTTGAAAGTGTTAAAGGTGTTTGAAGTTGAATGAGCAGGGAAAGAGGATGTAGGAATGTTAATAGTTCTGCCTCTGCCCGAGGCAGAGATCTTAAAATCATGGGTGTTAGCCCTTTAGGGCAAAGGGACCGTGATCGGTCCGAGAGAGTTGTCACAGAAACAGAAAAGAGGTACACTCTTAAAACAACCTGAGTTCATGTGCGAGCTCAGATTGCTGATGGGACCGTTCAGGGAACTGTGGACAATTGCATTCCCCTGACCGACCCCCACTAAGACCCGAATCATCCTGAAAATCATGAACGGTTAAGTAAATACTAAAACCTGGATGAATTGGGAATTGAGAATATGCTTCCAACAAGGTCTAAAAGAAAGCCCTATGGAATTTTTGGACCAACTCTGAAATGTAATGAAAATAAATAAATAAATAAATAAATAAAACAAAACGGTTTGGACCTGGCTTTGGAGGACAAATTGACTAGCCTTTTCCTAGGGTAATCAACCCCTGATTTCAACAGGAATAACGGGGACCTGGGGAATCTACCCTAGTGGATCCTCCACTGGTTATAATGAAGCTAGGGGAGGAATGGAAGTGAAATTTCTTATTGCTATGGGGCAACGTATTCAGTTCTAAATCAAGCATTAATGCCTTCACAGAATTATTATGTTAGGGTAAAAGGTGTGTCGTGGTTTAACCCGGCCGGCAGCTAAACACCACGCAGCTGTTCGCTCCCCCTCCCCCTCCCTCTCTGGGACGGGGGAGAGAAATGGAAAGTGAAGCCTGTGAGCTGAGATAAAGACAGTTTAATAAGACAAAATAATAATAATAATAATAATAATAATAATAATAATAATAATAATAATAATAATAATAATAATAATAACAACAACAACAACAACAATAATAATAATAATAATACAATGATGATAATAGTACCACTACTAATAATGTGTACAAACAAGTGATGCACAATGCAATTGCTCACCACCCGCTGACCGATGCCCAGCCTAACCCCGAGCAGTCCGGCCCCCTCCCCCTGGCTAGCCACCCCTATGTATTGTTTAGCCTGACGTCAGATGCTATGGAATACCCCTTTGGCTAGTTTGGGTCACCTGTCCTGGGTCTGTCCCCTCCCAGCTCTTACTGCACCCCCAGCCTGCCTGTTGGCAGGACAGAGCAAGAAGCTGAGATGTCCTTGGCTTGCTATAAGCATTGCTCTGCAACAATTGAAACATCGGGGTGTTATCAGCACTCTTCTCATCCTAAGCCAAAACATAGCATTCTCCCAGCTACTAGGAAGAAAATTAACTCTGTTCTAACTGAAACCAGGACAAGGTGTAACCGAAAAGGCTTATTTTTGTGAACCTTTGAAGTACAAGTTAGGGAAACAATGGGGCATACACAGATTTTTATCTATGCCTAGCTCCTCATGGGCACTCTTAGGTAGAGATTTATTAGAGCAAGTAGGAGCAGAAATTGTCTTTGAAAAAGGGAAAATGGAATTAAGAACAGGAGAAGAACAACTAATAAATGTGTTAAGCTTGGCACTAATACAAACTGACCCTAAAAGTGAAATACCTTTAGAGATCACAGATCAAGTATGTCCAGGAGTTTGGGCTACCGAAGCCCCTGGAAGAGCTAAAACTGTGACCTTAATAATTATTAAATTAAAGCCAGGAGAGAAACCCGTTAAGGTTAAGTAATATCCTTTGAGGATAGAAGATAGGAAAGGAATTAAAGAGATAATTGATCAGTTTTTACAGTATGGATTATTGATTGAATGCGAATCAGAATACAATGCACCCATATTGCCAATTAAAAAGGCAGATGAAAAAGCTATAGGCTAGTTCAGGATTTGAGGGCCATAAATAAAATCACTGAGGATATACATCCAGTAGTGGCAAACCCTTATACTTTGCTGACTAAATTAAAGAATAGTCAAGTCTGGTTTACCGTACTGGATTTAAAAGATGCCTTCTTCTGCCTAGGCTTAGCCACAGAAAGCCAAAACCTATTCGCCTTTGAATGGGAAAATCCCGATTCGGGCAGAAAGACGCAGCTTACGTGGACATTACTACCTCAAGGATTCAAGAATAGCCCCACTATTTTTGGAAACCAATTAGCAAGGGAACTCGAAACATGGATACCTCCGGACACTGAAGGTGCTTTGTTACAATATGTAGATGATCTCTTAATAGCTACCGAGACTAAAGGGAGTTGGATTCAATGGACTATAAGTCGTCTTAATTTTCTGGGTTTAAATGGATATCAAGTCTCTTGACAGAAAGTCCAGCTGGCTCAACAAAGTGTGACCTATCTGGGATTTGACATTTCGGAAGGACAACGAGAACTAGGAACTGAACATAAGGAAGTCATTTGCCGGACTCCAGAACCTCAAATGGTAAAGGAGCTACAAAGCTTTTTAGGAATGACAGGTTGGTGTCGCCTTTGGATTTATAATTATGGACTATTGGTAAAGCCTCTATGTGAATTGATAAAGATTAACCAGTCAAAGTTAGTCTGGACTGGAGAAGCACAAAAAGTCTTTAAACAACTTAAACAAGAATTGATGATTTTGAAATATCAAGCAATATTGGTAGAACAGGACGACGTGGAAATTGTGATAATTCATATTGTGAATCTAGCCTCTTTTCTTAGTGATGCTCCGGCACAAGCTGTGATTCACGATTGTTTAGAAACTCTAGAGACTGTGTATTCCAGCCGACCAGACCTTAAGGAGGAGCCCATGGAAGACGCGGAAGAAACTTGGTTCACGGATGGGAGCAGTTTTGTTACGCAAAGACAACGTAAAGCTGGATATGCTATAACAACTACTCAGCAGGTAATCGAGTCTAAGCCTTTACCCCCTGGAACATCAGCTCAAAAGGCGGAGATCGTTGCTCTCACGAGAGCATTGGAACTGGCAGCGGGAAAAAGGGTAAATATTTGGACAGATTCTAAATATACATTCGGCGTGGTACATGCTCATGGAGCAATTTGGAAAGAACATGGATTGCTGACCGCTCAGTGAAAACACAAAGTATGCTGAAGACATTTTAAAATTGTTAGAGGCTGTAAAACAACCAGAAAAGGTAGCTATCATGCATTGTCAGGGACACCAAAAGGGGAACACCGATTTTGAAATTGGAAAATCGATTGGCAGAGGCTAAGCAGGCAGCTGAAATAACTGAGGTGAAGGCATTGTCTTTGATACCAGACGGTAAAATCCAAACTATATCCAAATTATACAAAAGAAGACTTAAAATTAATTGAAGATTTGAAAGGTAAAATGAAACCAGATGGATGAGTATATTTAAAAGATAACCACATAGTAATACCCTCTAGTTTGACATGGCCCATAGTTCTTACAGAACACAATAAAACGCACTGGGGAGCTGGCACACTGCATAAGAGCCTGAGTCAGACATTAGTGGGACGATATGATAAAACAAGTAACTCAACAATGTAGCATTTGCTTACACAATACCAAGGATAGAATAAAATTTGGAATAATCGGTAAAGGAAATTATTCGGGGCAACAGTGGCAAATTGATTTTTCAGAACTCCCTAGAAAAGGGGGGTATCATTATTTACTGGTTCTGACTGACACGTTTTCAGGAAGGCCTGAAGCCTTTCCCTGTCGAACAACCAAAGCAAGAGAAGTGGTTAAAGTCTTGTTAAATGAAATAATACCATGCTTTGGGATTCTAGTAGCAATGTCTTCTGATAGAGTTTCACATTTTTGTGCACAAGTGGTAGAACAGATAAGTAAGATTCTAAAGATAGATTGGCAACTGCATACTCCTTATAGACCACAGGCAAGTGGACAGGTAGAAAAAATGAACCATTTAATTAAACAATAAATAGCTAAAATTGGATAAGAAGCTAATTTGTCATGGCCTCAATCCCTCCCTTTAGCATTACTTGGAATTAGAGTTAAACCTAGAATAAAAGGAAATTTGAGTCCCTTCAAAATCTTATATGGAAGGCCATAGCAATTTCTATTTAGTGGAGAGGACCTAACGCAGTTAGGATCAGAATATTTATATGCTTATATAACTGAACTTCAGAAACAATTAAATAAAGTACATACATTTGTTTTAGGGACCAGGGCTAGAGGGTTGGATCAACCAATCCACCCCTTCAAGCTCGGGGTTTATATATATATAAAGACTTTTTCAGGACAACCCGTGCAGGAAAAATGGAAGGAAAGTGGATGGGACCACACCAAGTATTACTGACAACACACACCGCCATTAAGATTAAGAAGCAAGCAGCTTGGATCCACAATTCAAGGGTGAAGAAGGCCCCGGCGAGGATATGGACCACCACTCCAATTGGACCAACAAAATTACGGTTTTCCAGATCCTAATGATTGCAGGGGTGCGGTTCTCGGATTTGGGGTGGGCAACTTGGGATGAGAACTTACACCTGACCTTAATACAAACAATTTCTCAAGTAACTAATAAGACGAACTGTTGGGTATGCACCCATCTGCCACAGCATGGGAATAAGGGTGTATCGTTAATTGGGATTCCCTTGCCTGCAAACTTATCTTGGACTAATTTGTGGGAAAACACATCTTGGGGTCGAAAATATTAAGCAGTTTTGGAACTAGAAGTGAGTAGCTTCTTGCCGTTAGAATCCTATTATGTGTGTGTACAAAGGTGTAACCCGCCTAAGGGTATAGGAAAACAGCATTGTATAAATACGGATACTACTTATGTGGGAAATCAGACATCTTGTAATTGAACAATTGATATTAGTACGACTAGCGGCTGGGCAAATTCAACCAGCTGGACGGTTCCAGAAGGAAAAGGGTGGTATTGGCTATGCAATGATACAGCCCGTAAGGTCTTGCCTGAGAATTGGAAGGGAACTTGCACTCTTGGAGCGGTAGTCCCCAATATGACAGTACATGATGTAGTGCCTCGAGGTTACTTGAGAAATCATATCCGGAGAATCAGATGAAAAATTAACAATCCATTGGTAGAGAGACACGCCCCTTTTCATAGTTTTGTGCGATGGTTTATCCCATGGTTAGGAGTGAGTGAATTGGAAAAGGCAATAGTTAATATTTCTGCAATTATAGAGAAGTTAGAAAACAAAATTCTGGATGCTATAAAGGCTCAACAAGAAGAGATATCTAGTTTATCACAGGTAGTATTCCAAAATCGGATGGCCCTAGACTTGTTACTGGCCACTCAAGGGGGAGTCTGTACAGTAATAAACACAAGTTGTTGTATGTATGTAGATCAGAGTGGAAGGATCTCTACCGACCTGGAAGAAATATGGAAGCAGACCAGGATCCTACATGAGATCAGTAAAGATGATCTTTCATGGAGTTTTAGTGAACTATGGAATAAGTTAACCTCCTGGTTGCCCAATTTCCAATGGTTGAAACAAGTATTCATTGCTCTAATCGTATTAGTAGTGTTAGGAATATTTGTGTGCATGTTGTTTAGATGCCTGCTTTGTTGTGTTACTGTAAATAAAGAAAGTATCTGATGCAAAAGAATTTGCATGGGAAAAGAAAAGGGGGGATTGATTAAGGAGGTATTGGGGAGGCAAGGACAATCCCCAGACAAGGACTGTATATCTCGAAACAAGACACTGGAACTCATGATAAGGAAGCGGCAGGCGGACAGAGAAACGAATGTAAGGACTATAACTCTCGAAACTGGACATTGGAATTCATTATAAAGATACAACAAACGGGAGAATTGGCAACAACCAGCTCTTGCAATTAAGAAACATGCCAATTCAGCAGATTCCTGACCAAAGGTGAAAAGTACACTGTGAGGAAGACTCGGGGTCTTCCTCCCAAAGACCCCTGCCCACGTCCCAAAGACCCCTGCCCACAATTCTTGGAAGGCTCTGCGCAGGAGCAAGGTGCCAAAAGGCTAATTAGCATGAGAAGCGAGGGAAGGCGGGGATAGGTAATGCATATGTATAGGTACTTGTAGAATATTGATAGATTGATTGTATAAATTCAAGACTGCTTTCTGCTTTGGGTATGCACGATAGGTGGAGAGATCCCCCGTGCATCCAGCGCTGCAATAAAGAATATACCACTTAAAGGAATTTCGGCTTCGATCTTTGAATGAATTTGGCGACCCAGATGGGACAACCTCTCTGCCGGACTGCAGGACCTGCTGGGAACAGGACTCCCTAGGGTACCCCCGGGATTTCCCGGAGGGACTCCTCGACTCACCGGATCACTGCGGAGGCAGACAAGGACCCCATCATTGTAAGTGAGTATATTCTTTATTCTGGTTTGGTTTTCTGGTAGACCGGTCATCTGGAACTGTCTGTAAGTCAGAAGGTGATCTTCTGCGAGGCAGTGTTTGGTATATACTTTGTGGTTAGCACCATAAGTACATGTTTGGGGACCTTAAGGAAGGAGCTCGCTTTAAGGTCCATCTGGAATTGTGTTGTCTATTTCGGTTTTCTGACTCATGGAGTATGGTATTTAACTCTGGTTCTTGTTACTGCGATTTTGGCTATTTTCCTGGTGGTAATAGTAGGTTCGTGGCATTGTTATAAGAAAGATATCGTTACGGTGTTACACAGTTCGGTTTTCTGACTTATCGCATGTGGAATTTGACTCTGACTATTGTTACTGTGATTTTGGCAATATTGCTGGTAATAGTAGTTTTGTGACATCGCTACTGAAAGATATTGCGTGCCCGTATTTTTGTGAGTGATACGTTTTGTGATACGCTTTTGTAAGTAACATGTGTATTCTGAAAGTGTAAACTGGAAACTGGGGGGGCAAACAAGCAGTGAAATTTTAAAGAAAAGTGTGTTAGGATGTGTTTTAAGTCACTGGAAGGATATTGGAGGATCTGCCGGTGGAAGTGTGAACAGGAAAACATTGATAAAATATCGTAATCAGTGGTGGCCGCTTTATAAGCTGGAATGTGGAGCAAAGTGGCCCCTAAATGGAACTTTAAACTATAATATTTTGCTACAGTTAATGTTGTTTTTTGAGAAGCAGAACAGGATGAAATGTTGTATACTGATGTTTCAGCATCTTGGTGGGAAAAGGTAGGGAATTAAGTTGGCCCCTGACTGAACCTTTGATGTTGGCATTAGAGAAGTACAGGCTGGAGAAAGATAAAGGAAGTGTTAAAAGGGTTGTTGAAAGTGTTAAAGGTGTTTGAAGTTGAATGAGCAGGGAAAGAGGATGTAGGAATGTTAATAGTTCTGCCTCTGCCCGAGGCAGAGATCTTAAAATCATGGGTGTTAGCCCTGTAGGGCAAAGGGACCATGATGGGTCCGAGAGAGTTGTCACAGAAACAGAAAAACAGTTAACTCTTAAAACAACCTGAGTTCATGTGCGAGCTCAGATTGCTGATGGGACCGTTCAGGGAACTGTGGACAATTGCATTCCCCTGACCGACCCCCACTAAGACCCGAATCATCCTGAAAATCATGAACGGTTAAGTAAATACTAAAACCTGGATGAATTGGGAATTGAGAATATGCTTCCAACAAGGTCTAAAAGAAAGCCCTATGGAATTTTTGGACCAACTCTGAAATGTAATGAAAATAAATAAATAAATAAATAAATAAAACAAAACGGTTTGGACCTGGCTTTGGAGGACAAATTGACTAGCCTTTTCCTAGGGTAATCAACCCCTGATTTCAACAGGAATAACGGGGACCTGGGGAATCTACCCTAGCGGATCCTCCACTGGTTATAATGAAGCTAGGGGAGGAATGGAAGTGAAATTTCTTATTGCTATGGGGCAACGTATTCAGTTCTAAGTCAAGCATTAATGCCTTCACAGAATTATTATGTTAGGGTAAAAGGTGTGTCGTGGTTTAACCCGGCCGGCAGCTAAACACCACGCAGCTGTTCGCTCCCCCTCCCCCTCCCTCTCTGGGACGGGGGAGAGAAATGGAAAGTGAAGCCTGTGAGTTGAGATAAAGACAGTTTAATAAGACAAAATAATAATAATAATAATAATAATAATAATAATAATAATAATAATAATAATAATAATAATAATAACAACAACAACAACAATAATAATAATACAATGATGATAATAGTACCACTACTAATAATGTGTACAAACAAGTGATGCACAATGCAATTGCTCACCACCCGCTGACCGATGCCCAGCCTAACCCCGAGCAGTCCGGCCCCCTCCCCCTGGCTAGCCACCCCTATGTATTGTTTAGCCTGACGTCAGATGCTATGGAATACCCCTTTGGCTAGTTTGGGTCACCTGTCCTGGGTCTGTCCCCTCCCAGCTCTTACTGCACCCCCAGCCTGCCTGTTGGCAGGACAGAGCAAGAAGCTGAGATGTCCTTGGCTTGGTATAAGCATTGCTCTGCAACAATTGAAACACCGGGGTGTTATCAGCACTCTTCTCATCCTAAGCCAAAACATAGCATTCTCCCAGCTACTAGGAAGAAAATTAACTCTGTTCTAACTGAAACCAGGACAAGGTGTAACCGAAAAGGCTTATTTTTGTGAACCTTTGAAGTACAAGTTAGGGAAACAATGGGGCATACACAGATTTTTATCTATGCCTAGCTCCTCATGGGCACTCTTAGGTAGAGATTTATTAGAGCAAGTAGGAGCAGAAATTGTCTTTGAAAAAGGGAAAATGGAATTAAGAACAGGAGAAGAACAACTAATAAATGTGTTAAGCTTGGCACTAATACAAACTGACCCTAAAAGTGAAATACCTTTAGAGATCACAGATCAAGTATGTCCAGGAGTTTGGGCTACCGAAGCCCCTGGAAGAGCTAAAACTGTGACCTTAATAATTATTAAATTAAAGCCAGGAGAGAAACCCGTTAAGGTTAAGTAATATCCTTTGAGGATAGAAGATAGGAAAGGAATTAAAGAGATAATTGATCAGTTTTTACAGTATGGATTATTGATTGAATGCGAATCAGAATACAATGCACCCATATTGCCAATTAAAAAGGCAGATGAAAAAGCTATAGGCTAGTTCAGGATTTGAGGGCCATAAATAAAATCACTGAGGATATACATCCAGTAGTGGCAAACCCTTATACTTTGCTGACTAAATTAAAGAATAGTCAAGTCTGGTTTACCGTACTGGATTTAAAAGATGCCTTCTTCTGCCTAGGCTTAGCCACAGAAAGCCAAAACCTATTCGCCTTTGAATGGGAAAATCCCGATTCAGGCAGAAAGACGCAGCTTACGTGGACATTACTACCTCAAGGATTCAAGAATAGCCCCACTATTTTTGGAAACCAATTAGCAAGGGAACTCGAAACATGGATACTTCCAGACACTGAAGGTGCTTTGTTACAATACGTAGATGATCTCTTAATAGCTACCGAGACTAAAGGGAGTTGTATTCAATGGACTATAAGTCGTCTTAATTTTCTGGGTTTAAATGGATATCAAGTCTCTTGACAGAAAGTCCAGCTGGCTCAACAAAGTGTGACCTATCTGGGATTTGACATTTCGGAAGGACAACGAGAACTAGGAACTGAACATAAGGAAGTCATTTGCCGGACTCCAGAACCTCAAATGGTAAAGGAGCTACAAAGCTTTTTAGGAATGACAGGTTGGTGTCGCCTTTGGATTTATAATTATGGACTATTGGTAAAGCCTCTATGTGAATTGATAAAGATTAACCAGTCAAAGTTAGTCTGGACTGGAGAAGCACAAAAAGTCTTTAAACAACTTAAACAAGAATTGATGATTTTGAAATATCAAGCAATATTGGTAGAACAGGACGACGTGGAAATTGTGATAATTCATATTGTGAATCTAGCCTCTTTTCTTAGTGATGCTCCGGCACAAGCTGTGATTCACGATTGTTTAGAAACTCTAGAGACTGTGTATTCCAGCCGACCAGACCTTAAGGAGGAGCCCATGGAAGACGCGGAAGAAACTTGGTTCACGGATGGGAGCAGTTTTGTTACGCAAAGACAACGTAAAGCTGGATATGCTATAACAACTACTCAGCAGGTAATCGAGTCTAAGCCTTTACCCCCTGGAACATCAGCTCAAAAGGCGGAGATCGTTGCTCTCACGAGAGCATTGGAACTGGCAGCGGGAAAAAGGGTAAATATTTGGACAGATTCTAAATATACATTCGGCGTGGTACATGCTCATGGAGCAATTTGGAAAGAACATGGATTGCTGACCGCTCAGTGAAAACACAAAGTATGCTGAAGACATTTTAAAATTGTTAGAGGCTGTAAAACAACCAGAAAAGGTAGCTATCATGCATTGTCAGGGACACCAAAAGGGGAACACCGATTTTGAAATTGGAAAATCGATTGGCAGAGGCTAAGCAGGCAGCTGAAATAACTGAGGTGAAGGCATTGTCTTTGATACCAGACGGTAAAATCCAAACTATATCCAAATTATACAAAAGAAGACTTAAAATTAATTGAAGATTTGAAAGGTAAAATGAAACCAGATGGATGAGTATATTTAAAAGATAACCACATAGTAATACCCTCTAGTTTGACATGGCCCATAGTTCTTACAGAACACAATAAAACGCATTGGGGAGCTGGCACACTGCATAAGAGCCTGAGTCAGACATTAGTGGGACGATATGATAAAACAAGTAACTCAACAATGTAGCATTTGCTTACACAATACCAAGGATAGAATAAAATTTGGAATAATCGGTAAAGGAAATTATTCGGGGCAACAGTGGCAAATTGATTTTTCAGAACTCCCTAGAAAAGGGGGGTATCATTATTTACTGGTTCTGACTGACACGTTTTCAGGAAGGCCTGAAGCCTTTCCCTGTCAAACAACCAAAGCAAGAGAAGTGGTTAAAGTCTTGTTCAATGAAATAATACCATGCTTTGGGATTCTAGTAGCAATGTCTTCTGGTAGAGTTTCACATTTTTGTGCACAAGTGGTAGAACAGATAAGTAAGATTCTAAAGATAGATTGGCAACTGCATACTCCTTATAGACCACAGGCAAGTGGACAGGTAGAAAAAATGAACCATTTAATTAAACAATAAATAGCTAAAATTGGATAAGAAGCTAATTTGTCATGGCCTCAATCCCTCCCTTTAGCATTACTTGGAATTAGAGTTAAACCTAGAATAAAAGGAAATTTGAGTCCCTTCAAAATCTTATATGGAAGGCCATAGCAATTTCTATTTAGTGGAGAGGACCTAACGCAGTTAGGATCAGAATATTTATATGCTTATATAACTGAACTTCAGAAACAATTAAATAAAGTACATACATTTGTTTTAGGGACCAGGGCTAGAGGGTTGGATCAACCAATCCACCCCTTTAAGCTCGGGGTTTATATATATATAAAGACTTTTTCAGGACAACCCGTGCAGGAAAAATGGAAGGAAAGTGGATGGGACCACACCAAGTATTACTGACAACACACACCGCCATTAAGATTAAGAAGCAAGCAGCTTGGATCCACAATTCAAGGGTGAAGAAGGCCCCGGCGAGGATATGGACCACCACTCCAATTGGACCAACAAAATTACGGTTTTCCAGATCCTAATGATTGCAGGGGTGCGGTTCTCGGATTTGGGGTGGGCAACTTGGGATGAGAACTTACACCTGACCTTAATACAAACAATTTCTCAAGTAACTAATAAGACGAACTGTTGGGTATGCACCCATCTGCCACAGCATGGGAATAAGGGTGTATCGTTAATTGGGATTCCCTTGCCTGCAAACTTATCTTGGACTAATTTGTGGGAAAACACATCTTGGGGTCGAAAATATTAAGCAGTTTTGGAACTAGAAGTGAGTAGCTTCTTGCCGTTAGAATCCTATTATGTGTGTGTACAAAGGTGTAACCCGCCTAAGGGTATAGGAAAACAGCATTGTATAAATACGGATACTACTTATGTGGGAAATCAGACATCTTGTAATTGAACAATTGATATTAGTACGACTAGCGGCTGGGCAAATTCAACCAGCTGGACGGTTCCAGAAGGAAAAGGGTGGTATTGGCTATGCAATGATACAGCCCGTAAGGTCTTGCCTGAGAATTGGAAGGGAACTTGCACTCTTGGAGTGGTAGTCCCCAATATGACAGTACATGATGTAGTGCCTCGAGGTTACTTGAGAAATCATATCCGGAGAATCAGATGAAAAATTAACAATCCATTGGTAGAGAGACACGCCCCTTTTCATAGTTTTGTGCGATGGTTTATCCCATGGTTAGGAGTGAGTGAATTGGAAAAGGCAATAGTTAATATTTCTGCAATTATAGAGAAGTTAGAAAACAAAATTCTGGATGCTATAAAGGCTCAACAAGAAGAGATATCTAGTTTATCACAGGTAGTATTCCAAAATCGGATGGCCCTAGACTTGTTACTGGCCACTCAAGGGGGAGTCTGTACAGTAATAAACACAAGTTGTTGTATGTATGTAGATCAGAGTGGAAGGATCTCTACCGACCTGGAAGAAATATGGAAGCAGACCAGGATCCTACATGAGATCAGTAAAGATGATCTTTCATGGAGTTTTAGTGAACTATGGAATAAGTTAACCTCCTGGTTGCCCAATTTCCAATGGTTGAAACAAGTATTCATTGCTCTAATCGTATTAGTAGTGTTAGGAATATTTGTGTGCATGTTGTTTAGATGCCTGCTTTGTTGTGTTACTGTAAATAAAGAAAGTATCTGATGCAAAAGAATTTGCATGGGAAAAGAAAAGGGGGGATTGATTAAGGAGGTATTGGGGAGGCAAGGACAATCCCCAGACAAGGACTGTATATCTCGAAACAAGACACTGGAACTCATGATAAGGAAGCGGCAGGCGGACAGAGAAACGAATGTAAGGACTATAACTCTCGAAACTGGACATTGGAATTCATTATAAAGATACAACAAACGGGAGAATTGGCAACAACCAGCTCTTGCAATTAAGAAACATGCCAATTCAGCAGATTCCTGACCAAAGGTGAAAAGTACACTGTGAGGAAGACTCGGGGTCTTCCTCCCAAAGACCCCTGCCCACGTCCCAAAGACCCCTGCCCACAATTCTTGGAAGGCTCTGCGCAGGAGCAAGGTGCCAAAAGGCTAATTAGCATGAGAAGCGAGGGAAGGCGGGGATAGGTAATGCATATGTATAGGTGCTTGTAGAATATTGATAGATTGATTGTATAAATTCAAGACTGCTTTCTGCTTTGGGTATGCACGATAGGTGGAGAGATCCCCCGTGCATCCAGCGCTGCAATAAAGAATATACCACTTAAAGGAATTTCGGCTTCGATCTTTGAATGAATTTGGCGACCCAGATGGGACAACCTCTCTGCCGGACTGCAGGACCTGCTGGGAACAGGACTCCCTAGGGTACCCCCGGGATTTCCCGGAGGGACTCCTCGACTCACCGGATCACTGCGGAGGCAGACAAGGACCCCATCATTGTAAGTGAGTATATTCTTTATTCTGGTTTGGTTTTCTGGTAGACCGGTCATCTGGAACTGTCTGTAAGTCAGAAGGTGATCTTCTGCGAGGCAGTGTTTGGTATATACTTTGTGGTTAGCACCATAAGTACATGTTTGGGGACCTTAAGGAAGGAGCTCGCTTTAAGGTCCATCTGGAATTGTGTTGTCTATTTCGGTTTTCTGACTCATGGAGTATGGTATTTAACTCTGGTTATTGTTACTGCGATTTTGGCTATTTTCCTGGAGGTAATAGTAGGTTCGTGGCATTGTTATAAGAAAGATACCGTTACGGTGTTACACAGTTCGGTTTTCTGACTTATCGCATGTGGAATTTGACTCTGACTATTGTTACTGTGATTTTGGCAATATTGCTGGTAATAGTAGTTTTGTGACATCGCTACTGAAAGATATTGCGTGCCCGTATTTTTGTGAGTGATACGTTTTGTGATACGCTTTTGTAAGTAACGTGTGTATTCTGAAAGTGTAAACTGGAAACTGGGGGGGCAAACAAGCAGTGAAATTTTAAAGAAAAGTGTGTTAGGATGTGTTTTAAGTCACTGGAAGGATATTGGAGGATCTGCCGGTGGAAGTGTGAACAGGAAAACATTGATAAAATATCGTAATCAGTGGTGGCCGCTTTATAAGCTGGAATGTGGAGAAAAGTGGCCCCTAAATGGAACTTTAAACTATAATATTTTGCTACAGTTAATGTTGTTTTTTGAGAAGCAGAACAGGATGAAATGTTGTATACTGATGTTTCAGCATCTTGGTGGGAAAAGGTAGGGAATTAAGTTGGCCCCTGACTGAACCTTTGATGTTGGCATTAGAGAAGTACAGGCTGGAGAAAGATAAAGGAAGTGTTAAAAGGGTTGTTGAAAGTGTTAAAGGTGTTTGAAGTTGAATGAGCAGGGAAAGAGGATGTAGGAATGTTAATAGTTCTGCCTCTGCCCGAGGCAGAGATCTTAAAATCATGGGTGTTAGCCCTTTAGGGCAAAGGGACCATGATCGGTCCGAGAGAGTTGTCACAGAAACAGAAAAGAGGTACACTCTTAAAACAACCTGAGTTCATGTGCGAGCTGATTGCTGATGGGACCGTTCAGGGAACTGTGGACAATTGCATTCCCCTGACCGACCCCCACTAAGACCCGAATCATCCTGAAAATTATGAACGGTTAAGTAAATACTAAAACCTGGATGAATTGGGAATTGAGAATATGCTTCCAACAAGGTCTAAAAGAAAGCCCTATGGAATTTTTGGACCAACTCTGAAATGTAATGAAAATAAATAAATAAATAAATAAATAAAACAAAACGGTTTGGACCTGGCTTTGGAGGACAAATTGACTAGCCTTTTCCTAGGGTAATCAACCCCTGATTTCAACAGGAATAACGGGGACCTGGGGAATCTACCCTAGCGGATCCTCCACTGGTTATAATGAAGCTAGGGGAGGAATGGAAGTGAAATTTCTTATTGCTATGGGGCAACGTATTCAGTTCTAAATCAAGCATTAATGCCTTCACAGAATTATTATGTTAGGGTAAAAGGTGTGTCGTGGTTTAACCCGGCCGGCAGCTAAACACCACGCAGCTGTTCGCTCCCCCTCCCCCTCCCTCTCTGGGATGGTGGAGAGAAATGGAAAGTGAAGCCTGTGAGTTGAGATAAAGACAGTTTAATAAGACAAAATAATAATAATAATAATAATAATAATAATAATAATAATAATAATAATAATAATAATAATAATAATAATAATAATAATAATACAATGATGATAATAGTACCACTACTAATAATGTGTACAAACAAGTGATGCGCAATGCAATTGCTCACCACCCGCTGACCGATGCCCAGCCTAACCCCGAGCAGTCCGGCCCCCTCCCCCTGGCTAGCCACCCCTATGTATTGTTTAGCCTGACGTCAGATGCTATGGAATACCCCTTTGGCTAGTTTGGGTCACCTGTCCTGGGTCTGTCCCCTCCCAGCTCTTACTGCACCCCCAGCCTGCCTGTTGGCAGGACAGAGCAAGAAGCTGAGATGTCCTTGGCTTGCTATAAGCATTGCTCTGCAACAATTAAAACATCGGGGTGTTATCAGCACTCTTCTCATCCTAAGCCAAAACATAGCATTCTCCCAGCTACTAGGAAGAAAATTAACTCTGTTCTAACTGAAACCAGGACAAGGTGTAACCGAAAAGGCTTATTTTTGTGAACCTTTGAAGTACAAGTTAGGGAAACAATGGGGCATACACAGATTTTTATCTATGCCTAGCTCCTCATGGGCACTCTTAGGTAGAGATTTATTAGAGCAAGTAGGAGCAGAAATTGTCTTTGAAAAAGGGAAAATGGAATTAAGAACAGGAGAAGAACAACTAATAAATGTGTTAAGCTTGGCACTAATACAAACTGACCCTAAAAGTGAAATACCTTTAGAGATCACAGATCAAGTATGTCCAGGAGTTTGGGCTACCGAAGCCCCTGGAAGAGCTAAAACTGTGACCTTAATAATTATTAAATTAAAGCCAGGAGAGAAACCCGTTAAGGTTAAGTAATATCCTTTGAGGATAGAAGATAGGAAAGGAATTAAAGAGATAATTGATCAGTTTTTACAGTATGGATTATTGATTGAATGCGAATCAGAATACAATGCACCCATATTGCCAATTAAAAAGGCAGATGAAAAAGCTATAGGCTAGTTCAGGATTTGAGGGCCATAAATAAAATCACTGAGGATATACATCCAGTAGTGGCAAACCCTTATACTTTGCTGACTAAATTAAAGAATAGTCAAGTCTGGTTTACCGTACTGGATTTAAAAGATGCCTTCTTCTGCCTAGGCTTAGCCACAGAAAGCCAAAACCTATTCGCCTTTGAATGGGAAAATCCCGATTCAGGCAGAAAGACGCAGCTTACGTGGACATTACTACCTCAAGGATTCAAGAATAGCCCCACTATTTTTGGAAACCAATTAGCAAGGGAACTCGAAACATGGATACCTCCGGACACTGAAGGTGCTTTGTTACAATACGTAGATGATCTCTTAATAGCTACCGAGACTAAAGGGAGTTGTATTCAATGGACTATAAGTCGTCTTAATTTTCTGGGTTTAAATGGATATCAAGTCTCTTGACAGAAAGTCCAGCTGGCTCAACAAAGTGTGACCTATCTGGGATTTGACATTTCGGAAGGACAACGAGAACTAGGAACTGAACATAAGGAAGTCATTTGCCGGACTCCAGAACCTCAAATGGTAAAGGAGCTACAAAGCTTTTTAGGAATGACAGGTTGGTGTCGCCTTTGGATTTATAATTATGGACTATTGGTAAAGCCTCTATGTGAATTGATAAAGATTAACCAGTCAAAGTTAGTCTGGACTGGAGAAGCACAAAAAGTCTTTAAACAACTTAAACAAGAATTGATGATTTTGAAATATCAAGCAATATTGGTAGAACAGGACGACGTGGAAATTGTGATAATTCATATTGTGAATCTAGCCTCTTTTCTTAGTGATGCTCCGGCACAAGCTGTGATTCACGATTGTTTAGAAACTCTAGAGACTGTGTATTCCAGCCGACCAGACCTTAAGGAGGAGCCCATGGAAGACGCGGAAGAAACTTGGTTCACGGATGGGAGCAGTTTTGTTACGCAAAGACAACGTAAAGCTGGATATGCTATAACAACTACTCAGCAGGTAATCGAGTCTAAGCCTTTACCCCCTGGAACATCAGCTCAAAAGGCGGAGATCGTTGCTCTCACGAGAGCATTGGAACTGGCAGCGGGAAAAAGGGTAAATATTTGGACAGATTCTAAATATACATTCGGCGTGGTACATGCTCATGGAGCAATTTGGAAAGAACATGGATTGCTGACCGCTCAGTGAAAACACAAAGTATGCTGAAGACATTTTAAAATTGTTAGAGGCTGTAAAACAACCAGAAAAGGTAGCTATCATGCATTGTCAGGGACACCAAAAGGGGAACACCGATTTTGAAATTGGAAAATCGATTGGCAGAGGCTAAGCAGGCAGCTGAAATAACTGAGGTGAAGGCATTGTCTTTGATACCAGACGGTAAAATCCAAACTATATCCAAATTATACAAAAGAAGACTTAAAATTAATTGAAGATTTGAAAGGTAAAATGAAACCAGATGGATGAGTATATTTAAAAGATAACCACATAGTAATACCCTCTAGTTTGACATGGCCCATAGTTCTTACAGAACACAATAAAACGCATTGGGGAGCTGGCACACTGCATAAGAGCCTGAGTCAGACATTAGTGGGACGATATGATAAAACAAGTAACTCAACAATGTAGCATTTGCTTACACAATACCAAGGATAGAATAAAATTTGGAATAATCGGTAAAGGAAATTATTCGGGGCAACAGTGGCAAATTGATTTTTCAGAACTCCCTAGAAAAGGGGGGTATCATTATTTACTGGTTCTGACTGACACGTTTTCAGGAAGGCCTGAAGCCTTTCCCTGTCAAACAACCAAAGCAAGAGAAGTGGTTAAAGTCTTGTTCAATGAAATAATACCATGCTTTGGGATTCTAGTAGCAATGTCTTCTGGTAGAGTTTCACATTTTTGTGCACAAGTGGTAGAACAGATAAGTAAGATTCTAAAGATAGATTGGCAACTGCATACTCCTTATAGACCACAGGCAAGTGGACAGGTAGAAAAAATGAACCATTTAATTAAACAATAAATAGCTAAAATTGGATAAGAAGCTAATTTGTCATGGCCTCAATCCCTCCCTTTAGCATTACTTGGAATTAGAGTTAAACCTAGAATAAAAGGAAATTTGAGTCCCTTCAAAATCTTATATGGAAGGCCATAGCAATTTCTATTTAGTGGAGAGGACCTAACGCAGTTAGGATCAGAATATTTATATGCTTATATAACTGAACTTCAGAAACAATTAAATAAAGTACATACATTTGTTTTAGGGACCAGGGCTAGAGGGTTGGATCAACCAATCCACCCCTTTAAGCTCGGGGTTTATATATATATAAAGACTTTTTCAGGACAACCCGTGCAGGAAAAATGGAAGGAAAGTGGATGGGACCACACCAAGTATTACTGACAACACACACCGCCATTAAGATTAAGAAGCAAGCAGCTTGGATCCACAATTCAAGGGTGAAGAAGGCCCCGGCGAGGATATGGACCACCACTCCAATTGGACCAACAAAATTACGGTTTTCCAGATCCTAATGATTGCAGGGGTGCGGTTCTCGGATTTGGGGTGGGCAGCTTGGGATGAGAACTTACACCTGACCTTAATACAAACAATTTCTCAAGTAACTAATAAGACGAACTGTTGGGTATGCACCCATCTGCCACAGCATGGGAATAAGGGTGTATCGTTAATTGGGATTCCCTTGCCTGCAAACTTATCTTGGACTAATTTGTGGGAAAACACATCTTGGGGTCGAAAATATTAAGCAGTTTTGGAACTAGAAGTGAGTAGCTTCTTGCCGTTAGAATCCTATTATGTGTGTGTACAAAGGTGTAACCCGCCTAAGGGTATAGGAAAACAGCATTGTATAAATACGGATACTACTTATGTGGGAAATCAGACATCTTGTAATTGAACAATTGATATTAGTACGACTAGCGGCTGGGCAAATTCAACCAGCTGGACGGTTCCAGAAGGAAAAGGGTGGTATTGGCTATGCAATGATACAGCCCGTAAGGTCTTGCCTGAGAATTGGAAGGGAACTTGCACTCTTGGAGTGGTAGTCCCCAATATGACAGTACATGATGTAGTGCCTCGAGGTTACTTGAGAAATCATATCCGGAGAATCAGATGAAAAATTAACAATCCATTGGTAGAGAGACACGCCCCTTTTCATAGTTTTGTGCGATGGTTTATCCCATGGTTAGGAGTGAGTGAATTGGAAAAGGCAATAGTTAATATTTCTGCAATTATAGAGAAGTTAGAAAACAAAATTCTGGATGCTATAAAGGCTCAACAAGAAGAGATATCTAGTTTATCACAGGTAGTATTCCAAAATCGGATGGCCCTAGACTTGTTACTGGCCACTCAAGGGGGAGTCTGTACAGTAATAAACACAAGTTGTTGTATGTATGTAGATCAGAGTGGAAGGATCTCTACCGACCTGGAAGAAATATGGAAGCAGACCAGGATCCTACATGAGATCAGTAAAGATGATCTTTCATGGAGTTTTAGTGAACTATGGAATAAGTTAACCTCCTGGTTGCCCAATTTCCAATGGTTGAAACAAGTATTCATTGCTCTAATCGTATTAGTAGTGTTAGGAATATTTGTGTGCATGTTGTTTAGATGCCTGCTTTGTTGTGTTACTGTAAATAAAGAAAGTATCTGATGCAAAAGAATTTGCATGGGAAAAGAAAAGGGGGGATTGATTAAGGAGGTATTGGGGAGGCAAGGACAATCCCCAGACAAGGACTGTATATCTCGAAACAAGACACTGGAACTCATGATAAGGAAGCGGCAGGCGGACAGAGAAACGAATGTAAGGACTATAACTCTCGAAACTGGACATTGGAATTCATTATAAAGATACAACAAACGGGAGAATTGGCAACAACCAGCTCTTGCAATTAAGAAACATGCCAATTCAGCAGATTCCTGACCAAAGGTGAAAAGTACACTGTGAGGAAGACTCGGGGTCTTCCTCCCAAAGACCCCTGCCCACGTCCCAAAGACCCCTGCCCACAATTCTTGGAAGGCTCTGCGCAGGAGCAAGGTGCCAAAAGGCTAATTAGCATGAGAAGCGAGGGAAGGCGGGGATAGGTAATGCATATGTATAGGTGCTTGTAGAATATTGATAGATTGATTGTATAAATTCAAGACTGCTTTCTGCTTTGGGTATGCACGATAGGTGGAGAGATCCCCCGTGCATCCAGCGCTGCAATAAAGAATATACCACTTAAAGGAATTTCGGCTTCGATCTTTGAATGAATTTGGCGACCCAGATGGGACAACCTCTCTGCCGGACTGCAGGACCTGCTGGGAACAGGACTCCCTAGGGTACCCCCGGGATTTCCCGGAGGGACTCCTCGACTCACCGGATCACTGCGGAGGCAGACAAGGACCCCATCATTGTAAGTGAGTATATTCTTTATTCTGGTTTGGTTTTCTGGTAGACCGGTCATCTGGAACTGTCTGTAAGTCAGAAGGTGATCTTCTGCGAGGCAGTGTTTGGTATATACTTTGTGGTTAGCACCATAAGTACATGTTTGGGGACCTTAAGGAAGGAGCTCGCTTTAAGGTCCATCTGGAATTGTGTTGTCTATTTCGGTTTTCTGACTCATGGAGTATGGTATTTAACTCTGGTTATTGTTACTGCGATTTTGGCTATTTTCCTGGAGGTAATAGTAGGTTCGTGGCATTGTTATAAGAAAGATACCGTTACGGTGTTACACAGTTCGGTTTTCTGACTTATCGCATGTGGAATTTGACTCTGACTATTGTTACTGTGATTTTGGCAATATTGCTGGTAATAGTAGTTTTGTGACATCGCTACTGAAAGATATTGCGTGCCCGTATTTTTGTGAGTGATACGTTTTGTGATACGCTTTTGTAAGTAACGTGTGTATTCTGAAAGTGTAAACTGGAAACTGGGGGGGCAAACAAGCAGTGAAATTTTAAAGAAAAGTGTGTTAGGATGTGTTTTAAGTCACTGGAAGGATATTGGAGGATCTGCCGGTGGAAGTGTGAACAGGAAAACATTGATAAAATATCGTAATCAGTGGTGGCCGCTTTATAAGCTGGAATGTGGAGAAAAGTGGCCCCTAAATGGAACTTTAAACTATAATATTTTGCTACAGTTAATGTTGTTTTTTGAGAAGCAGAACAGGATGAAATGTTGTATACTGATGTTTCAGCATCTTGGTGGGAAAAGGTAGGGAATTAAGTTGGCCCCTGACTGAACCTTTGATGTTGGCATTAGAGAAGTACAGGCTGGAGAAAGATAAAGGAAGTGTTAAAAGGGTTGTTGAAAGTGTTAAAGGTGTTTGAAGTTGAATGAGCAGGGAAAGAGGATGTAGGAATGTTAATAGTTCTGCCTCTGCCCGAGGCAGAGATCTTAAAATCATGGGTGTTAGCCCTTTAGGGCAAAGGGACCATGATCGGTCCGAGAGAGTTGTCACAGAAACAGAAAAGAGGTACACTCTTAAAACAACCTGAGTTCATGTGCGAGCTGATTGCTGATGGGACCGTTCAGGGAACTGTGGACAATTGCATTCCCCTGACCGACCCCCACTAAGACCCGAATCATCCTGAAAATTATGAACGGTTAAGTAAATACTAAAACCTGGATGAATTGGGAATTGAGAATATGCTTCCAACAAGGTCTAAAAGAAAGCCCTATGGAATTTTTGGACCAACTCTGAAATGTAATGAAAATAAATAAATAAATAAATAAATAAAACAAAACGGTTTGGACCTGGCTTTGGAGGACAAATTGACTAGCCTTTTCCTAGGGTAATCAACCCCTGATTTCAACAGGAATAACGGGGACCTGGGGAATCTACCCTAGCGGATCCTCCACTGGTTATAATGAAGCTAGGGGAGGAATGGAAGTGAAATTTCTTATTGCTATGGGGCAACGTATTCAGTTCTAAATCAAGCATTAATGCCTTCACAGAATTATTATGTTAGGGTAAAAGGTGTGTCGTGGTTTAACCCGGCCGGCAGCTAAACACCACGCAGCTGTTCGCTCCCCCTCCCCCTCCCTCTCTGGGATGGTGGAGAGAAATGGAAAGTGAAGCCTGTGAGTTGAGATAAAGACAGTTTAATAAGACAAAATAATAATAATAATAATAATAATAATAATAATAATAATAATAATAATAATAATAATAATAATAATAATAATAATAATAATAATAATAATACAATGATGATAATAGTACCACTACTAATAATGTGTACAAACAAGTGATGCGCAATGCAATTGCTCACCACCCGCTGACCGATGCCCAGCCTAACCCCGAGCAGTCCGGCCCCCTCCCCCTGGCTAGCCACCCCTATGTATTGTTTAGCCTGACGTCAGATGCTATGGAATACCCCTTTGGCTAGTTTGGGTCACCTGTCCTGGGTCTGTCCCCTCCCAGCTCTTACTGCACCCCCAGCCTGCCTGTTGGCAGGACAGAGCAAGAAGCTGAGATGTCCTTGGCTTGCTATAAGCATTGCTCTGCAACAATTAAAACATCGGGGTGTTATCAGCACTCTTCTCATCCTAAGCCAAAACATAGCATTCTCCCAGCTACTAGGAAGAAAATTAACTCTGTTCTAACTGAAACCAGGACAAGGTGTAACCGAAAAGGCTTATTTTTGTGAACCTTTGAAGTACAAGTTAGGGAAACAATGGGGCATACACAGATTTTTATCTATGCCTAGCTCCTCATGGGCACTCTTAGGTAGAGATTTATTAGAGCAAGTAGGAGCAGAAATTGTCTTTGAAAAAGGGAAAATGGAATTAAGAACAGGAGAAGAACAACTAATAAATGTGTTAAGCTTGGCACTAATACAAACTGACCCTAAAAGTGAAATACCTTTAGAGATCACAGATCAAGTATGTCCAGGAGTTTGGGCTACCGAAGCCCCTGGAAGAGCTAAAACTGTGACCTTAATAATTATTAAATTAAAGCCAGGAGAGAAACCCGTTAAGGTTAAGTAATATCCTTTGAGGATAGAAGATAGGAAAGGAATTAAAGAGATAATTGATCAGTTTTTACAGTATGGATTATTGATTGAATGCGAATCAGAATACAATGCACCCATATTGCCAATTAAAAAGGCAGATGAAAAAGCTATAGGCTAGTTCAGGATTTGAGGGCCATAAATAAAATCACTGAGGATATACATCCAGTAGTGGCAAACCCTTATACTTTGCTGACTAAATTAAAGAATAGTCAAGTCTGGTTTACCGTACTGGATTTAAAAGATGCCTTCTTCTGCCTAGGCTTAGCCACAGAAAGCCAAAACCTATTCGCCTTTGAATGGGAAAATCCCGATTCAGGCAGAAAGACGCAGCTTACGTGGACATTACTACCTCAAGGATTCAAGAATAGCCCCACTATTTTTGGAAACCAATTAGCAAGGGAACTCGAAACATGGATACCTCCGGACACTGAAGGTGCTTTGTTACAATATGTAGATGATCTCTTAATAGCTACCGAGACTAAAGGGAGTTGTATTCAATGGACTATAAGTCGTCTTAATTTTCTGGGTTTAAATGGATATCAAGTCTCTTGACAGAAAGTCCAGCTGGCTCAACAAAGTGTGACCTATCTGGGATTTGACATTTCGGAAGGACAACGAGAACTAGGAACTGAACATAAGGAAGTCATTTGCCGGACTCCAGAACCTCAAATGGTAAAGGAGCTACAAAGCTTTTTAGGAATGACAGGTTGGTGTCGCCTTTGGATTTATAATTATGGACTATTGGTAAAGCCTCTATGTGAATTGATAAAGATTAACCAGTCAAAGTTAGTCTGGACTGGAGAAGCACAAAAAGTCTTTAAACAACTTAAACAAGAATTGATGATTTTGAAATATCAAGCAATATTGGTAGAACAGGACGACGTGGAAATTGTGATAATTCATATTGTGAATCTAGCCTCTTTTCTTAGTGATGCTCCGGCACAAGCTGTGATTCACGATTGTTTAGAAACTCTAGAGACTGTGTATTCCAGCCGACCAGACCTTAAGGAGGAGCCCATGGAAGATGCGGAAGAAACTTGGTTCACGGATGGGAGCAGTTTTGTTACGCAAAGACAACGTAAAGCTGGATATGCTATAACAACTACTCAGCAGGTAATCGAGTCTAAGCCTTTACCCCCTGGAACATCAGCTCAAAAGGCGGAGATAGTTGCTCTCACGAGAGCATTGGAACTGGCAGCGGGAAAAAGGGTAAATATTTGGACAGATTCTAAATATACATTCGGCGTGGTACATGCTCATGGAGCAATTTGGAAAGAACATGGATTGCTGACCGCTCAGTGAAAACACAAAGTATGCTGAAGACATTTTAAAATTGTTAGAGGCTGTAAAACAACCAGAAAAGGTAGCTATCATGCATTGTCAGGGACACCAAAAGGGGAACACCGATTTTGAAATTGGAAAATCGATTGGCAGAGGCTAAGCAGGCAGCTGAAATAACTGAGGTGAAGGCATTGTCTTTGATACCAGACGGTAAAATCCAAACTATATCCAAATTATACAAAAGAAGACTTAAAATTAATTGAAGATTTGAAAGGTAAAATGAAACCAGATGGATGAGTATATTTAAAAGATAACCACATAGTAATACCCTCTAGTTTGACATGGCCCATAGTTGTTACAGAACACAATAAAACGCACTGGGGAGCTGGCACACTGCATAAGAGCCTGAGTCAGACATTAGTGGGACGATATGATAAAACAAGTAACTCAACAATGTAGCATTTGCTTACACAATAACCCCAATACCAAGGATAGAATAAAATTTGGAATAATCGGTAAAGGAAATTATTCGGGGCAACAGTGGCAAATTGATTTTTCAGAACTCCCTAGAAAAGGGGGGTATCATTATTTACTGGTTCTGACTGACACGTTTTCAGGAAGGCCTGAAGCCTTTCCCTGTCGAACAACCAAAGCAAGAGAAGTGGTTAAAGTCTTGTTCAATGAAATAATACCATGCTTTGGGATTCTAGTAGCAATGTCTTCTGATAGAGTTTCACATTTTTGTGCACAAGTGGTAGAACAGATAAGTAAGATTCTAAAGATAGATTGGCAACTGCATACTCCTTATAGACCACAGGCAAGTGGACAGGTAGAAAAAATGAACCATTTAATTAAACAATAAATAGCTAAAATTGGATAAGAAGCTAATTTGTCATGGCCTCAATCCCTCCCTTTAGCATTACTTGGAATTAGAGTTAAACCTAGAATAAAAGGAAATTTGAGTCCCTTCAAAATCTTATATGGAAGGCCATAGCAATTTCTATTTAGTGGAGAGGACCTAACGCAGTTAGGATCAGAATATTTATATGCTTATATAACTGAACTTCAGAAACAATTAAATAAAGTACATACATTTGTTTTAGGGACCAGGGCTAGAGGGTTGGATCAACCAATCCACCCCTTTAAGCTCGGGGATTATATATATATAAAGACTTTTTCAGGACAACCCGTGCAGGAAAAATGGAAGGAAAGTGGATGGGACCACACCAAGTATTACTGACAACACACACCGCCATTAAGATTAAGAAGCAAGCAGCTTGGATCCACAATTCAAGGGTGAAGAAGGCCCCGGCGAGGATATGGACCACCACTCCAATTGGACCAACAAAATTACGGTTTTCCAGATCCTAATGATTGCAGGGGTGCGGTTCTCGGATTTGGGGTGGGCAGCTTGGGATGAGAACTTACACCTGACCTTAATACAAACAATTTCTCAAGTAACTAATAAGACGAACTGTTGGGTATGCACCCATCTGCCACAGCATGGGAATAAGGGTGTATCGTTAATTGGGATTCCCTTGCCTGCAAACTTATCTTGGACTAATTTGTGGGAAAACACATCTTGGGGTCGAAAATATTAAGCAGTTTTGGAACTAGAAGTGAGTAGCTTCATGCCGTTAGAATCCTATTATGTATGTGTACAAAGGTGTAACCCGCCTAAGGGTATAGGAAAACAGCATTGTATAAATACGGATACTACTTATGTGGGAAATCAGACATCTTGTAATTGAACAATTGATATTAGTACGACTAGCGGCTGGGCAAATTCAACCAGCTGGACGGTTCCAGAAGGAAAAGGGTGGTATTGGCTATGCAATGATACAGCCCGTAAGGTCTTGCCTGAGAATTGGAAGGGAACTTGCACTCTTGGAGCGGTAGTCCCCAATATGACAGTACATGATGTAGTGCCTCGAGGTTACTTGAGAAATCATATCCGGAGAATCAGATGAAAAATTAACAATCCATTGGTAGAGAGACACGCCCCTTTTCATAGTTTTGTGCGATGGTTTATCCCATGGTTAGGAGTGAGTGAATTGGAAAAGGCAATAGTTAATATTTCTGCAATTATAGAGAAGTTAGAAAACAAAATTCTGGATGCTATAAAGGCTCAACAAGAAGAGATATCTAGTTTATCACAGGTAGTGTTACAAAATCGGATGGCCCTAGACTTGTTACTGGCCACTCAAGGGGGAGTCTGTACAGTAATAAACACAAGTTGTTGTATGTATGTAGATCAGAGTGGAAGGATCTCTACCGACCTGGAAGAAATATGGAAGCAGACCAGGATCCTACATGAGATCAGTAAAGATGATCTTTCATGGAGTTTTAGTGAACTATGGAATAAGTTAACCTCCTGGTTGCCCAATTTCCAATGGTTGAAACAAGTATTCATTGCTCTAATCGTATTAGTAGTGTTAGGAATATTTGTGTGCATGTTGTTTAGATGCCTGCTTTGTTGTGTTACTGTAAATAAAGAAAGTATCTGATGCAAAAGAATTTGCATGGGAAAAGAAAAGGGGGGATTGATTAAGGAGGTATTGGGGAGGCAAGGACAATCCCCAGACAAGGACTGTATATCTCGAAACAAGACACTGGAACTCATGATAAGGAAGCGGCAGGCGGACAGAGAAACGAATGTAAGGACTATAACTCTCGAAACTGGACATTGGAATTCATTATAAAGATACAACAAACGGGAGAATTGGCAACAACCAGCTCTTGCAATTAAGAAACATGCCAATTCAGCAGATTCCTGACCAAAGGTGAAAAGTACACTGTGAGGAAGACTCGGGGTCTTCCTCCCAAAGACCCCTGCCCACGTCCCAAAGACCCCTGCCCACAATTCTTGGAAGGCTCTGCGCAGGCGCAAGGTGCCAAAAGGCTAATTAGCATGAGAAGCGAGGGAAGGCGGGGATTGATAGATTGATTGTATAAATTCAAGACTGCTTTCTGCTTTGGGTATGCACGGTAGGTGGAGAGATCCCCCGTGCATCCAGCGCTGCAATAAAGAATATACCACTTAAAGGAATTTCGGCTTCGATCTTTGAATGAATTTGGCGACCCAGATGGGACAACCTCTCTGCCGGACTGCAGGACCTGCTGGGAACAGGACTCCCTAGGGTACCCCCGGGATTTCCCGGAGGGACTCCTCGACTCACCGGATCACTGCGGAGGCAGACAAGGACCCCATCATTGTAAGTGAGTATATTCTTTATTCTGGTTTGGTTTTCTGGTAGACCGGTCATCTGGAACTGTCTGTAAGTCATAAGGTGATCTTCTGCGAGGCAGTGTTTGGTATATACTTTGTGGTTAGCACCATAAGTACATGTTTGGGGACCTTAAGGAAGGAGCTCGCTTTAAGGTCCATCTGGAATTGTGTTGTCTATTTCGGTTTTCTGACTCATGGAGTATGGTATTTAACTCTGGTTCTTGTTACTGCGATTTTGGCTATTTTCCTGGTGGTAATAGTAGGTTCGTGGCATTGTTATAAGAAAGATATCGTTACGGTGTTACACAGTTCGGTTTTCTGACTTATCGCATGTGGAATTTGACTCTGACTATTGTTACTGTGATTTTGGCAATATTGCTGGTAATAGTAGTTTTGTGACATCGCTACTGAAAGATATTGCGTGCCCGTATTTTTGTGAGTGATACGTTTTGTGATACGCTTTTGTAAGTAACATGTGTATTCTGAAAGTGTAAACTGGAAACTGGGGGGGCAAACAAGCAGTGAAATTTTAAAGAAAAGTGTGTTAGGATGTGTTTTAAGTCACTGGAAGGATATTGGAGGATCTGCCGGTGGAAGTGTGAACAGGAAAACATTGATAAAATATCGTAATCAGTGGTGGCCGCTTTATAAGCTGGAATGTGGAGAAAAGTGGCCCCTAAATGGAACTTTAAACTATAATATTTTGCTACAGTTAATGTTGTTTTTTGAGAAGCAGAACAGGATGAAATGTTGTATACTGATGTTTCAGCATCTTGGTGGGAAAAGGTAGGGAATTAAGTTGGCCCCTGACTGAACCTTTGATGTTGGCATTAGAGAAGTACAGGCTGGAGAAAGATAAAGGAAGTGTTAAAAGGGTTGTTGAAAGTGTTAAAGGTGTTTGAAGTTGAATGAGCAGGGAAAGAGGATGTAGGAATGTTAATAGTTCTGCCTCTGCCCGAGGCAGAGATCTTAAAATCATGGGTGTTAGCCCTTTAGGGCAAAGGGACCATGATCGGTCCGAGAGAGTTGTCACAGAAACAGAAAAGAGGTACACTCTTAAAACAACCTGAGTTCATGTGCGAGCTGATTGCTGATGGGACCGTTCAGGGAACTGTGGACAATTGCATTCCCCTGACCGACCCCCACTAAGACCCGAATCATCCTGAAAATTATGAACGGTTAAGTAAATACTAAAACCTGGATGAATTGGGAATTGAGAATATGCTTCCAACAAGGTCTAAAAGAAAGCCCTATGGAATTTTTGGACCAACTCTGAAATGTAATGAAAATAAATAAATAAATAAATAAATAAAACAAAACGGTTTGGACCTGGCTTTGGAGGACAAATTGACTAGCCTTTTCCTAGGGTAATCAACCCCTGATTTCAACAGGAATAACGGGGACCTGGGGAATCTACCCTAGCGGATCCTCCACTGGTTATAATGAAGCTAGGGGAGGAATGGAAGTGAAATTTCTTATTGCTATGGGGCAACGTATTCAGTTCTAAATCAAGCATTAATGCCTTCACAGAATTATTATGTTAGGGTAAAAGGTGTGTCGTGGTTTAACCCGGCCGGCAGCTAAACACCACGCAGCTGTTCGCTCCCCCTCCCCCTCCCTCTCTGGGATGGGGTGAGAAATGGAAAGTGAAGCCTGTGAGTTGAGATAAAGACAGTTTAATAAGACAAAATAATAATAATAATAATAATAATAATAATAATAATAATAATAATAATAATACAATGATGATAATAGTACCACTACTAATAATGTGTACAAACAAGTGATGCGCAATGCAATTGCTCACCACCCGCTGACCGATGCCCAGCCTAACCCCGAGCAGTCCGGCCCCCTCCCCCTGGCTAGCCACCCCTATGTATTGTTTAGCCTGACGTCAGATGCTATGGAATACCCCTTTGGCTAGTTTGGGTCACCTGTCCTGGGTCTGTCCCCTCCCAGCTCTTACTGCACCCCCAGCCTGCCTGTTGGCAGGACAGAGCAAGAAGCTGAGATGTCCTTGGCTTGCTATAAGCATTGCTCTGCAACAATTAAAACATCGGGGTGTTATCAGCACTCTTCTCATCCTAAGCCAAAACATAGCATTCTCCCAGCTACTAGGAAGAAAATTAACTCTGTTCTAACTGAAACCAGGACAAGGTGTAACCGAAAAGGCTTATTTTTGTGAACCTTTGAAGTACAAGTTAGGGAAACAATGGGGCATACACAGATTTTTATCTATGCCTAGCTCCTCATGGGCACTCTTAGGTAGAGATTTATTAGAGCAAGTAGGAGCAGAAATTGTCTTTGAAAAAGGGAAAATGGAATTAAGAACAGGAGAAGAACAACTAATAAATGTGTTAAGCTTGGCACTAATACAAACTGACCCTAAAAGTGAAATACCTTTAGAGATCACAGATCAAGTATGTCCAGGAGTTTGGGCTACCGAAGCCCCTGGAAGAGCTAAAAATGTGACCTTAATAATTATTAAATTAAAGCCAGGAGAGAAACCCGTTAAGGTTAAGTAATATCCTTTGAGGATAGAAGATAGGAAAGGAATTAAAGAGATAATTGATCAGTTTTTACAGTATGGATTATTGATTGAATGCGAATCAGAATACAATGCACCCATATTGCCAATTAAAAAGGCAGATGAAAAAGCTATAGGCTAGTTCAGGATTTGAGGGCCATAAATAAAATCACTGAGGATATACATCCAGTAGTGGCAAACCCTTATACTTTGCTGACTAAATTAAAGAATAGTCAAGTCTGGTTTACCGTACTGGATTTAAAAGATGCCTTCTTCTGCCTAGGCTTAGCCACAGAAAGCCAAAACCTATTCGCCTTTGAATGGGAAAATCCCGATTCAGGCAGAAAGACGCAGCTTACGTGGACATTACTACCTCAAGGATTCAAGAATAGCCCCACTATTTTTGGAAACCAATTAGCAAGGGAACTCGAAACATGGATACTTCCGGACACTGAAGGTGCTTTGTTACAATATGTAGATGATCTCTTAATAGCTATCGAGACTAAAGGGAGTTGTATTCAATGGACTATAAGTCGTCTTAATTTTCTGGGTTTAAATGGATATCAAGTCTCTTGACAGAAAGTCCAGCTGGCTCAACAAAGTGTGACCTATCTGGGATTTGACATTTCGGAAGGACAACGAGAACTAGGAACTGAACATAAGGAAGTCATTTGCCGGACTCCAGAACCTCAAATGGTAAAGGAGCTACAAAGCTTTTTAGGAATGACAGGTTGGTGTCGCCTTTGGATTTATAATTATGGACTATTGGTAAAGCCTCTATGTGAATTGATAAAGATTAACCAGTCAAAGTTAGTCTGGACTGGAGAAGCACAAAAAGTCTTTAAACAACTTAAACAAGAATTGATGATTTTGAAATATCAAGCAATATTGGTAGAACAGGACGACGTGGAAATTGTGATAATTCATATTGTGAATCTAGCCTCTTTTCTTAGTGATGCTCCGGCACAAGCTGTGATTCACGATTGTTTAGAAACTCTAGAGACTGTGTATTCCAGCCGACCAGACCTTAAGGAGGAGCCCATGGAAGATGCGGAAGAAACTTGGTTCACGGATGGGAGCAGTTTTGTTACGCAAAGACAACGTAAAGCTGGATATGCTATAACAACTACTCAGCAGGTAATCGAGTCTAAGCCTTTACCCCCTGGAACATCGGCTCAAAAGGCGGAGATAGTTGCTCTCACGAGAGCATTGGAACTGGCAGCGGGAAAAAGGGTAAATATTTGGACAGATTCTAAATATACATTCGGCGTGGTACATGCTCATGGAGCAATTTGGAAAGAACATGGATTGCTGACCGCTCAGTGAAAACACAAAGTATGCTGAAGACATTTTAAAATTGTTAGAGGCTGTAAAACAACCAGAAAAGGTAGCTGTCATGCATTGTCAGGGACACCAAAAGGGGAACAACGATTTTGAAATTGGAAAATCGATTGGCAGAGGCTAAGCAGGCAGCTGAAATAACTGAGGTGAAGGCATTGTCTTTGATACCAGACGGTAAAATCCAAACTATATCCAAATTATACAAAAGAAGACTTAAAATTAATTGAAGATTTGAAAGGTAAAATGAAACCAGATGGATGAGTATATTTAAAAGATAACCACATAGTAATACCCTCTAGTTTGACATGGCCCATAGTTCTTACAGAACACAATAAAACGCATTGGGGAGCTGGCACACTGCATAAGAGCCTGAGTCAGACATTAGTGGGACGATATGATAAAACAAGTAACTCAACAATGTAGCATTTGCTTACACAATACCAAGGATAGAATAAAATTTGGAATAATCGGTAAAGGAAATTATTCGGGGCAACAGTGGCAAATTGATTTTTCAGAACTCCCTAGAAAAGGGGGGTATCATTATTTACTGGTTCTGACTGACACGTTTTCAGGAAGGCCTGAAGCCTTTCCCTGTCGAACAAACAAAGCAAGAGAAGTGGTTAAAGTCTTGTTCAATGAAATAATACCATGCTTTGGGATTCTAGTAGCAATGTCTTCTGATAGAGTTTCACATTTTTGTGCACAAGTGGTAGAACAGATAAGTAAGATTCTAAAGATAGATTGGCAACTGCATACTCCTTATAGACCACAGGCAAGTGGACAGGTAGAAAAAATGAACCATTTAATTAAACAATAAATAGCTAAAATTGGATAAGAAGCTAATTTGTCATGGCCTCAATCCCTCCCTTTAGCATTACTTGGAATTAGAGTTAAACCTAGAATAAAAGGAAATTTGAGTCCCTTCAAAATCTTATATGGAAGGCCATAGCAATTTCTATTTAGTGGAGAGGACCTAACGCAGTTAGGATCAGAATATTTATATGCTTATATAACTGAACTTCAGAAACAATTAAATAAAGTACATACATTTGTTTTAGGGACCAGGGCTAGAGGGTTGGATCAACCAATCCACCCCTTCAAGCTCGGGGTTTATATATATATAAAGACTTTTTCAGGACAACCCGTGCAGGAAAAATGGAAGGAAAGTGGATGGGACCACACCAAGTATTACTGACAACACACACCGCCATTAAGATTAAGAAGCAAGCAGCTTGGATCCACAATTCAAGGGTGAAGAAGGCCCCGGCGAGGATATGGACCACCACTCCAATTGGACCAACAAAATTACGGTTTTCCAGATCCTAATGATTGCAGGGGTGCGGTTCTCGGATTTGGGGTGGGCAACTTGGGATGAGAACTTACACCTGACCTTAATACAAACAATTTCTCAAGTAACTAATAAGACGAACTGTTGGGTATGCACCCATCTGCCACAGCATGGGAATAAGGGTGTATCGTTAATTGGGATTCCCTTGCCTGCAAACTTATCTTGGACTAATTTGTGGGAAAACACATCTTGGGGTCGAAAATATTAAGCAGTTTTGGAACTAGAAGTGAGTAGCTTCTTGCCGTTAGAATCCTATTATGTGTGTGTACAAAGGTGTAACCCACCTAAGGGTATAGGAAAACAGCATTGTATAAATACGGATACTACTTATGTGGGAAATCAGACATCTTGTAATTGAACAATTGATATTAGTACGACTAGCGGCTGGGCAAATTCAACCAGCTGGACGGTTCCAGAAGGAAAAGGGTGGTATTGGCTATGCAATGATACAGCCCGTAAGGTCTTGCCTGAGAATTGGAAGGGAACTTGCACTCTTGGAGCGGTAGTCCCCAATATGACAGTACATGATGTAGTGCCTCGAGGTTACTTGAGAAATCATATCCGGAGAATCAGATGAAAAATTAACAATCCATTGGTAGAGAGACACGCCCCTTTTCATAGTTTTGTGCGATGGTTTATCCCATGGTTAGGAGTGAGTGAATTGGAAAAGGCAATAGTTAATATTTCTGCAATTATAGAGAAGTTAGAAAACAAAATTCTGGATGCTATAAAGGCTCAACAAGAAGAGATATCTAGTTTATCACAGGTAGTGTTACAAAATCGGATGGCCCTAGACTTGTTACTGGCCACTCAAGGGGGAGTCTGTACAGTAATAAACACAAGTTGTTGTATGTATGTAGATCAGAGTGGAAGGATCTCTACCGACCTGGAAGAAATATGGAAGCAGACCAGGATCCTACATGAGATCAGTAAAGATGATCTTTCATGGAGTTTTAGTGAACTATGGAATAAGTTAACCTCCTGGTTGCCCAATTTCCAATGGTTGAAACAAGTATTCATTGCTCTAATCGTATTAGTAGTGTTAGGAATATTTGTGTGCATGTTGTTTAGATGCCTGCTTTGTTGTGTTACTGTAAATAAAGAAAGTATCTGATGCAAAAGAATTTGCATGGGAAAAGAAAAGGGGGGATTGATTAAGGAGGTATTGGGGAGGCAAGGACAATCCCCAGACAAGGACTGTATATCTCGAAACAAGACACTGGAACTCATGATAAGGAAGCGGCAGGCGGACAGAGAAACGAATGTAAGGACTATAACTCTCGAAACTGGACATTGGAATTCATTATAAAGATACAACAAACGGGAGAATTGGCAACAACCAGCTCTTGCAATTAAGAAACATGCCAATTCAGCAGATTCCTGACCAAAGGTGAAAAGTACACTGTGAGGAAGACTCGGGGTCTTCCTCCCAAAGACCCCTGCCCACGTCCCAAAGACCCCTGCCCACAATTCTTGGAAGGCTCTGCGCAGGCGCAAGGTGCCAAAAGGCTAATTAGCATGAGAAGCGAGGGAAGGCGGGGATTGATAGATTGATTGTATAAATTCAAGACTGCTTTCTGCTTTGGGTATGCACGGTAGGTGGAGAGATCCCCCGTGCATCCAGCGCTGCAATAAAGAATATACCACTTAAAGGAATTTCGGCTTCGATCTTTGAATGAATTTGGCGACCCAGATGGGACAACCTCTCTGCCGGACTGCAGGACCTGCTGGGAACAGGACTCCCTAGGGTACCCCCGGGATTTCCCGGAGGGACTCCTCGACTCACCGGATCACTGCGGAGGCAGACAAGGACCCCATCATTGTAAGTGAGTATATTCTTTATTCTGGTTTGGTTTTCTGGTAGACCGGTCATCTGGAACTGTCTGTAAGTCAGAAGGTGATCTTCTGCGAGGCAGTGTTTGGTATATACTTTGTGGTTAGCACCATAAGTACATGTTTGGGGACCTTAAGGAAGGAGCTCGCTTTAAGGTCCATCTGGAATTGTGTTGTCTATTTCGGTTTTCTGACTCATGGAGTATGGTATTTAACTCTGGTTCTTGTTACTGCGATTTTGGCTATTTTCCTGGTGGTAATAGTAGGTTCGTGGCATTGTTATAAGAAAGATATCGTTACGGTGTTACACAGTTCGGTTTTCTGACTTATCGCATGTGGAATTTGACTCTGACTATTGTTACTGTGATTTTGGCAATATTGCTGGTAATAGTAGTTTTGTGACATCGCTACTGAAAGATATTGCGTGCCCGTATTTTTGTGAGTGATACGTTTTGTGATACGCTTTTGTAAGTAACATGTGTATTCTGAAAGTGTAAACTGGAAACTGGGGGGGCAAACAAGCAGTGAAATTTTAAAGAAAAGTGTGTTAGGATGTGTTTTAAGTCACTGGAAGGATATTGGAGGATCTGCCGGTGGAAGTGTGAACAGGAAAACATTGATAAAATATCGTAATCAGTGGTGGCCGCTTTATAAGCTGGAATGTGGAGAAAAGTGGCCCCTAAATGGAACTTTAAACTATAATATTTTGCTACAGTTAATGTTGTTTTTTGAGAAGCAGAACAGGATGAAATGTTGTATACTGATGTTTCAGCATCTTGGTGGGAAAAGGTAGGGAATTAAGTTGGCCCCTGACTGAACCTTTGATGTTGGCATTAGAGAAGTACAGGCTGGAGAAAGATAAAGGAAGTGTTAAAAGGGTTGTTGAAAGTGTTAAAGGTGTTTGAAGTTGAATGAGCAGGGAAAGAGGATGTAGGAATGTTAATAGTTCTGCCTCTGCCCGAGGCAGAGATCTTAAAATCATGGGTGTTAGCCCTTTAGGGCAAAGGGACCATGATCGGTCCGAGAGAGTTGTCACAGAAACAGAAAAGAGGTACACTCTTAAAACAACCTGAGTTCATGTGCGAGCTGATTGCTGATGGGACCGTTCAGGGAACTGTGGACAATTGCATTCCCCTGACCGACCCCCACTAAGACCCGAATCATCCTGAAAATTATGAACGGTTAAGTAAATACTAAAACCTGGATGAATTGGGAATTGAGAATATGCTTCCAACAAGGTCTAAAAGAAAGCCCTATGGAATTTTTGGACCAACTCTGAAATGTAATGAAAATAAATAAATAAATAAATAAATAAAACAAAACGGTTTGGACCTGGCTTTGGAGGACAAATTGACTAGCCTTTTCCTAGGGTAATCAACCCCTGATTTCAACAGGAATAACGGGGACCTGGGGAATCTACCCTAGCGGATCCTCCACTGGTTATAATGAAGCTAGGGGAGGAATGGAAGTGAAATTTCTTATTGCTATGGGGCAACGTATTCAGTTCTAAATCAAGCATTAATGCCTTCACAGAATTATTATGTTAGGGTAAAAGGTGTGTCGTGGTTTAACCCGGCCGGCAGCTAAACACCACGCAGCTGTTCGCTCCCCCTCCCCCTCCCTCTCTGGGATGGGGGAGAGAAATGGAAAGTGAAGCCTGTGAGTTGAGATAAAGACAGTTTAATAAGACAAAATAATAATAATAATAATAATAATAATAATAATAATAATAATAATAATAATAATAATAATAATAATAATACAATGATGATAATAGTACCACTACTAATAATGTGTACAAACAAGTGATGCACAATGCAATTGCTCACCACCCGCTGACCGATGCCCAGCCTAACCCCGAGCAGTCCGGCCCCCTCCCCCTGGCTAGCCACCCCTATGTATTGTTTAGCCTGACGTCAGATGCTATGGAATACCCCTTTGGCTAGTTTGGGTCACCTGTCCTGGGTCTGTCCCCTCCCAGCTCTTACTGCACCCCCAGCCTGCCTGTTGGCAGGACAGAGCAAGAAGCTGAGATGTCCTTGGCTTGCTATAAGCATTGCTCTGCAACAATTAAAACATCGGGGTGTTATCAGCACTCTTCTCATCCTAAGCCAAAACATAGCATTCTCCCAGCTACTAGGAAGAAAATTAACTCTGTTCTAACTGAAACCAGGACAAGGTGTAACCGAAAAGGCTTATTTTTGTGAACCTTTGAAGTACAAGTTAGGGAAACAATGGGGCATACACAGATTTTTATCTATGCCTAGCTCCTCATGGGCACTCTTAGGTAGAGATTTATTAGAGCAAGTAGGAGCAGAAATTGTCTTTGAAAAAGGGAAAATGGAATTAAGAACAGGAGAAGAACAACTAATAAATGTGTTAAGCTTGGCACTAATACAAACTGACCCTAAAAGTGAAATACCTTTAGAGATCACAGATCAAGTATGTCCAGGAGTTTGGGCTACCGAAGCCCCTGGAAGAGCTAAAACTGTGACCTTAATAATTATTAAATTAAAGCCAGGAGAGAAACCCGTTAAGGTTAAGTAATATCCTTTGAGGATAGAAGATAGGAAAGGAATTAAAGAGATAATTGATCAGTTTTTACAGTATGGATTATTGATTGAATGCGAATCAGAATACAATGCACCCATATTGCCAATTAAAAAGGCAGATGAAAAAGCTATAGGCTAGTTCAGGATTTGAGGGCCATAAATAAAATCACTGAGGATATACATCCAGTAGTGGCAAACCCTTATACTTTGCTGACTAAATTAAAGAATAGTCAAGTCTGGTTTACCGTACTGGATTTAAAAGATGCCTTCTTCTGCCTAGGCTTAGCCACAGAAAGCCAAAACCTATTCGCCTTTGAATGGGAAAATCCCGATTCGGGCAGAAAGACGCAGCTTACGTGGACATTACTACCTCAAGGATTCAAGAATAGCCCCACTATTTTTGGAAACCAATTAGCAAGGGAACTCGAAACATGGATACTTCCGGACACTGAAGGTGCTTTGTTACAATATGTAGATGATCTCTTAATAGCTACCGAGACTAAAGGGAGTTGTATTCAATGGACTATAAGTCGTCTTAATTTTCTGGGTTTAAATGGATATCAAGTCTCTTGACAGAAAGTCCAGCTGGCTCAACAAAGTGTGACCTATCTGGGATTTGACATTTCGGAAGGACAACGAGAACTAGGAACTGAACATAAGGAAGTCATTTGCCGGACTCCAGAACCTCAAATGGTAAAGGAGCTACAAACCTTTTTAGGAATGACAGGTTGGTGTCGCCTTTGGATTTATAATTATGGACTATTGGTAAAGCCTCTATGTGAATTGATAAAGATTAACCAGTCAAAGTTAGTCTGGACTGGAGAAGCACAAAAAGTCTTTAAACAACTTAAACAAGAATTGATGATTTTGAAATATCAAGCAATATTGGTAGAACAGGACGACATGGAAATTGTGATAATTCATATTGTGAATCTAGCCTCTTTTCTTAGTGATGCTCCGGCACAAGCTGTGATTCACGATTGTTTAGAAACTCTAGAGACTGTGTATTCCAGCCGACCAGACCTTAAGGAGGAGCCCATGGAAGACGCGGAAGAAACTTGGTTCACGGATGGGAGCAGTTTTGTTACGCAAAGACAACGTAAAGCTGGATATGCTATAACAACTACTCAGCAGGTAATCGAGTCTAAGCCTTTACCCCCTGGAACATCGGCTCAAAAGGCGGAGATAGTTGCTCTCACGAGAGCATTGGAACTGGCAGCGGGAAAAAGGGTAAATATTTGGACAGATTCTAAATATACATTCGGCGTGGTACATGCTCATGGAGCAATTTGGAAAGAACATGGATTGCTGACCGCTCAGTGAAAACACAAAGTATGCTGAAGACATTTTAAAATTGTTAGAGGCTGTAAAACAACCAGAAAAGGTAGCTATCATGCATTGTCAGGGACACCAAAAGGGGAACACCGATTTTGAAATTGGAAAATCGATTGGCAGAGGCTAAGCAGGCAGCTGAAATAACTGAGGTGAAGGCATTGTCTTTGATACCAGACGGTAAAATCCAAACTATATCCAAATTATACAAAAGAAGACTTAAAATTAATTGAAGATTTGAAAGGTAAAATGAAACCAGATGGATGAGTATATTTAAAAGATAACCACATAGTAATACCCTCTAGTTTGACATGGCCCATAGTTCTTACAGAACACAATAAAACGCATTGGGGAGCTGGCACACTGCATAAGAGCCTGAGTCAGACATTAGTGGGACGATATGATAAAACAAGTAACTCAACAATGTAGCATTTGCTTACACAATACCAAGGATAGAATAAAATTTGGAATAATCGGTAAAGGAAATTATTCGGGGCAACAGTGGCAAATTGATTTTTCAGAACTCCCTAGAAAAGGGGGGTATCATTATTTACTGGTTCTGACTGACACGTTTTCAGGAAGGCCTGAAGCCTTTCCCTGTCGAACAACCAAAGCAAGAGAAGTGGTTAAAGTCCTGTTAAATGAAATAATACCATGCTTTGGGATTCTAGTAGCAATGTCTTCTGATAGAGTTTCACATTTTTGTGCACAAGTGGTAGAACAGATAAGTAAGATTCTAAAGATAGATTGGCAACTGCATACTCCTTATAGACCACAGGCAAGTGGACAGGTAGAAAAAATGAACCATTTAATTAAACAATAAATAGCTAAAATTGGATAAGAAGCTAATTTGTCATGGCCTCAATCCCTCCCTTTAGCATTACTTGGAATTAGAGTTAAACCTAGAATAAAAGGAAATTTGAGTCCCTTCAAAATCTTATATGGAAGGCCATAGCAATTTCTATTTAGTGGAGAGGACCTAACGCAGTTAGGATCAGAATATTTATATGCTTATATAACTGAACTTCAGAAACAATTAAATAAAGTACATACATTTGTTTTAGGGACCAGGGCTAGAGGGTTGGATCAACCAATCCACCCCTTTAAGCTCGGGGATTATATATATATAAAGACTTTTTCAGGACAACCCGTGCAGGAAAAATGGAAGGAAAGTGGATGGGACCACACCAAGTATTACTGACAACACACACCGCCATTAAGATTAAGAAGCAAGCAGCTTGGATCCACAATTCAAGGGTGAAGAAGGCCCCGGCGAGGATATGGACCACCACTCCAATTGGACCAACAAAATTACGGTTTTCCAGATCCTAATGATTGCAGGGGTGCGGTTCTCGGATTTGGGGTGGGCAACTTGGGATGAGAACTTACACCTGACCTTAATACAAACAATTTCTCAAGTAACTAATAAGACGAACTGTTGGGTATGCACCCATCTGCCACAGCATGGGAATAAGGGTGTATCGTTAATTGGGATTCCCTTGCCTGCAAACTTATCTTGGACTAATTTGTGGGAAAACACATCTTGGGGTCGAAAATATTAAGCAGTTTTGGAACTAGAAGTGAGTAGCTTCATGCCGTTAGAATCCTATTATGTATGTGTACAAAGGTGTAACCCGCCTAAGGGTATAGGAAAACAGCATTGTATAAATACGGATACTACTTATGTGGGAAATCAGACATCTTGTAATTGAACAATTGATATTAGTACGACTAGCGGCTGGGCAAATTCAACCAGCTGGACGGTTCCAGAAGGAAAAGGGTGGTATTGGCTATGCAATGATACAGCCCGTAAGGTCTTGCCTGAGAATTGGAAGGGAACTTGCACTCTTGGAGCGGTAGTCCCCAATATGACAGTACATGATGTAGTGCCTCGAGGTTACTTGAGAAATCATATCCGGAGAATCAGATGAAAAATTAACAATCCATTGGTAGAGAGACACGCCCCTTTTCATAGTTTTGTGCGATGGTTTATCCCATGGTTAGGAGTGAGTGAATTGGAAAAGGCAATAGTTAATATTTCTGCAATTATAGAGAAGTTAGGAAACAAAATTCTGGATGCTATAAAGGCTCAACAAGAAGAGATATCTAGTTTATCACAGGTAGTATTCCAAAATCGGATGGCCCTAGACTTGTTACTGGCCACTCAAGGGGGAGTCTGTACAGTAATAAACACAAGTTGTTGTATGTATGTAGATCAGAGTGGAAGGATCTCTACCGACCTGGAAGAAATATGGAAGCAGACCAGGATCCTACATGAGATCAGTAAAGATGATCTTTCATGGAGTTTTAGTGAACTATGGAATAAGTTAACCTCCTGGTTGCCCAATTTCCAATGGTTGAAACAAGTATTCATTGCTCTAATCGTATTAGTAGTGTTAGGAATATTTGTGTGCATGTTGTTTAGATGCCTGCTTTGTTGTGTTACTGTAAATAAAGAAAGTATCTGATGCAAAAGAATTTGCATGGGAAAAGAAAAGGGGGGATTGATTAAGGAGGTATTGGGGAGGCAAGGACAATCCCCAGACAAGGACTGTATATCTCGAAACAAGACACTGGAACTCATGATAAGGAAGCGGCAGGCGGACAGAGAAACGAATGTAAGGACTATAACTCTCGAAACTGGACATTGGAATTCATTATAAAGATACAACAAACGGGAGAATTGGCAACAACCAGCTCTTGCAATTAAGAAACATGCCAATTCAGCAGATTCCTGACCAAAGGTGAAAAGTACACTGTGAGGAAGACTCGGGGTCTTCCTCCCAAAGACCCCTGCCCACGTCCCAAAGACCCCTGCCCACAATTCTTGGAAGGCTCTGCACAGGCGCAAGGTGCCAAAAGGCTAATTAGCATGAGAAGCGAGGGAAGGCGGGGATAGGTAATGCATATGTATAGGTGCTTGTAGAATATTGATAGATTGATTGTATAAATTCAAGACTGCTTTCTGCTTTGGGTATGCACGATAGGTGGAGAGATCCCCCGTGCATCCAGCGCTGCAATAAAGAATATACCACTTAAAGGAATTTCGGCTTCGATCTTTGAATGAATTTGGCGACCCAGATGGGACAACCTCTCTGCCGGACTGCAGGACCTGCTGGGAACAGGACTCCCTAGGGTACCCCCGGGATTTCCCGGAGGGACTCCTCGACTCACCGGATCACTGCGGAGGCAGACAAGGACCCCATCATTGTAAGTGAGTATATTCTTTATTCTGGTTTGGTTTTCTGGTAGACCGGTCATCTGGAACTGTCTGTAAGTCAGAAGGTGATCTTCTGCGAGGCAGTGTTTGGTATATACTTTGTGGTTAGCACCATAAGTACATGTTTGGGGACCTTAAGGAAGGAGCTCGCTTTAAGGTCCATCTGGAATTGTGTTGTCTATTTCGGTTTTCTGACTCATGGAGTATGGTATTTAACTCTGGTTCTTGTTACTGCGATTTTGGCTATTTTCCTGGTGGTAATAGTAGGTTCGTGGCATTGTTATAAGAAAGATATCGTTACGGTGTTACACAGTTCAGTTTTCTGACTTATCGCATGTGGAATTTGACTCTGACTATTGTTACTGTGATTTTGGCAATATTGCTGGTAATAGTAGTTTTGTGACATCGCTACTGAAAGATATTGCGTGCCCGTATTTTTGTGAGTGATACGTTTTGTGATACGCTTTTGTAAGTAACGTGTGTATTCTGAAAGTGTAAACTGGAAACTGGGGGGGCAAACAAGCAGTGAAATTTTAAAGAAAAGTGTGTTAGGATGTGTTTTAAGTCACTGGAAGGATATTGGAGGATCTGCCGGTGGAAGTGTGAACAGGAAAACATTGATAAAATATCGTAATCAGTGGTGGCCGCTTTACAAGCTGGAATGTGGAGAAAAGTGGCCCCTAAATGGAGCTTTAAACTATAATATTTTGCTACAGTTAATGTTGTTTTTTGAGAAGCAGAACAGGATGAAATGTTGTATACTGATGTTTCAGCATCTTGGTGGGAAAAGGTAGGGAATTAAGTTGGCCCCTGACTGAACCTTTGATGTTGGCATTAGAGAAGTACAGGCTGGAGAAAGATAAAGGAAGTGTTAAAAGGGTTGTTGAAAGTGTTAAAGGTGTTTGAAGTTGAATGAGCAGGGAAAGAGGATGTAGGAATGTTAATAGTTCTGCCTCTGCCCGAGGCAGAGATCTTAAAATCATGGGTGTTAGCCCTTTAGGGCAAAGGGACCATGATCGGTCCGAGAGAGTTGTCACAGAAACAGAAAAGAGGTACACTCTTAAAACAACCTGAGTTCATGTGCGAGCTGATTGCTGATGGGACCGTTCAGGGAACTGTGGACAATTGCATTCCCCTGACCGACCCCCACTAAGACCCGAATCATCCTGAAAATTATGAACGGTTAAGTAAATACTAAAACCTGGATGAATTGGGAATTGAGAATATGCTTCCAACAAGGTCTAAAAGAAAGCCCTATGGAATTTTTGGACCAACTCTGAAATGTAATGAAAATAAATAAATAAATAAATAAATAAAACAAAACGGTTTGGACCTGGCTTTGGAGGACAAATTGACTAGCCTTTTCCTAGGGTAATCAACCCCTGATTTCAACAGGAATAACGGGGACCTGGGGAATCTACCCTAGCGGATCCTCCACTGGTTATAATGAAGCTAGGGGAGGAATGGAAGTGAAATTTCTTATTGCTATGGGGCAACGTATTCAGTTCTAAATCAAGCATTAATGCCTTCACAGAATTATTATGTTAGGGTAAAAGGTGTGTCGTGGTTTAACCCGGCCGGCAGCTAAACACCACGCAGCTGTTCGCTCCCCCTCCCCCTCCCTCTCTGGGATGGGGGAGAGAAATGGAAAGTGAAGCCTGTGAGTTGAGATAAAGACAGTTTAATAAGACAAAATAATAATAATAATAATAATAATAATAATAATAATAATAATAATAATAATAATAATAATAATAATAATACAATGATGATAATAGTACCACTACTAATAATGTGTACAAACAAGTGATGCACAATGCAATTGCTCACCACCCGCTGACCGATGCCCAGCCTAACCCCGAGCAGTCCGGCCCCCTCCCCCTGGCTAGCCACCCCTATGTATTGTTTAGCCTGACGTCAGATGCTATGGAATACCCCTTTGGCTAGTTTGGGTCACCTGTCCTGGGTCTGTCCCCTCCCAGCTCTTACTGCACCCCCAGCCTGCCTGTTGGCAGGACAGAGCAAGAAGCTGAGATGTCCTTGGCTTGCTATAAGCATTGCTCTGCAACAATTGAAACACCGGGGTGTTATCAGCACTCTTCTCATCCTAAGCCAAAACATAGCATTCTCCCAGCTACTAGGAAGAAAATTAACTCTGTTCTAACTGAAACCAGGACAAGGTGTAACCGAAAAGGCTTATTTTTGTGAACCTTTGAAGTACAAGTTAGGGAAACAATGGGGCATACACAGATTTTTATCTATGCCTAGCTCCTCATGGGCACTCTTAGGTAGAGATTTATTAGAGCAAGTAGGAGCAGAAATTGTCTTTGAAAAAGGGAAAATGGAATTAAGAACAGGAGAAGAACAACTAATAAATGTGTTAAGCTTGGCACTAATACAAACTGACCCTAAAAGTGAAATACCTTTAGAGATCACAGATCAAGTATGTCCAGGAGTTTGGGCTACCGAAGCCCCTGGAAGAGCTAAAACTGTGACCTTAATAATTATTAAATTAAAGCCAGGAGAGAAACCCGTTAAGGTTAAGTAATATCCTTTGAGGATAGAAGATAGGAAAGGAATTAAAGAGATAATTGATCAGTTTTTACAGTATGGATTATTGATTGAATGCGAATCAGAATACAATGCACCCATATTGCCAATTAAAAAGGCAGATGAAAAAGCTATAGGCTAGTTCAGGATTTGAGGGCCATAAATAAAATCACTGAGGATATACATCCAGTAGTGGCAAACCCTTATACTTTGCTGACTAAATTAAAGAATAGTCAAGTCTGGTTTACCGTACTGGATTTAAAAGATGCCTTCTTCTGCCTAGGCTTAGCCACAGAAAGCCAAAACCTATTCGCCTTTGAATGGGAAAATCCCGATTCGGGCAGAAAGACGCAGCTTACGTGGACATTACTACCTCAAGGATTCAAGAATAGCCCCACTATTTTTGGAAACCAATTAGCAAGGGAACTCGAAACATGGATACCTCCGGACACTGAAGGTGCTTTGTTACAATATGTAGATGATCTCTTAATAGCTACCGAGACTAAAGGGAGTTGTATTCAATGGACTATAAGTCGTCTTAATTTTCTGGGTTTAAATGGATATCAAGTCTCTTGACAGAAAGTCCAGCTGGCTCAACAAAGTGTGACCTATCTGGGATTTGACATTTCGGAAGGACAACGAGAACTAGGAACTGAACATAAGGAAGTCATTTGCCGGACTCCAGAACCTCAAATGGTAAAGGAGCTACAAAGCTTTTTAGGAATGACAGGTTGGTGTCGCCTTTGGATTTATAATTATGGACTATTGGTAAAGCCTCTATGTGAATTGATAAAGATTAACCAGTCAAAGTTAGTCTGGACTGGAGAAGCACAAAAAGTCTTTAAACAACTTAAACAAGAATTGATGATTTTGAAATATCAAGCAATATTGGTAGAACAGGACGACGTGGAAATTGTGATAATTCATATTGTGAATCTAGCCTCTTTTCTTAGTGATGCTCCGGCACAAGCTGTGATTCACGATTGTTTAGAAACTCTAGAGACTTTGTATTCCAGCCGACCAGACCTTAAGGAGGAGCCCATGGAAGACGCGGAAGAAACTTGGTTCACGGATGGGAGCAGTTTTGTTACGCAAAGACAACGTAAAGCTGGATATGCTATAACAACTACTCAGCAGGTAATCGAGTCTAAGCCTTTACCCCCTGGAACATCAGCTCAAAAGGCGGAGATCGTTGCTCTCACGAGAGCATTGGAACTGGCAGCGGGAAAAAGGGTAAATATTTGGACAGATTCTAAATATACATTCGGCGTGGTACATGCTCATGGAGCAATTTGGAAAGAACATGGATTGCTGACCGCTCAGTGAAAACACAAAGTATGCTGAAGACATTTTAAAATTGTTAGAGGCTGTAAAACAACCAGAAAAGGTAGCTATCATGCATTGTCAGGGACACCAAAAGGGGAACACCGATTTTGAAATTGGAAAATCGATTGGCAGAGGCTAAGCAGGCAGCTGAAATAACTGAGGTGAAGGCATTGTCTTTGATACCAGACGGTAAAATCCAAACTATATCCAAATTATACAAAAGAAGACTTAAAATTAATTGAAGATTTGAAAGGTAAAATGAAACCAGATGGATGAGTATATTTAAAAGATAACCACATAGTAATACCCTCTAGTTTGACATGGCCCATAGTTCTTACAGAACACAATAAAACGCACTGGGGAGCTGGCACACTGCATAAGAGCCTGAGTCAGACATTAGTGGGACGATATGATAAAACAAGTAACTCAACAATGTAGCATTTGCTTACACAATACCAAGGATAGAATAAAATTTGGAATAATCGGTAAAGGAAATTATTCGGGGCAACAGTGGCAAATTGATTTTTCAGAACTCCCTAGAAAAGGGGGGTATCATTATTTACTGGTTCTGACTGACACGTTTTCAGGAAGGCCTGAAGCCTTTCCCTGTCGAACAACCAAAGCAAGAGAAGTGGTTAAAGTCTTGTTAAATGAAATAATACCATGCTTTGGGATTCTAGTAGCAATGTCTTCTGATAGAGTTTCACATTTTTGTGCACAAGTGGTAGAACAGATAAGTAAGATTCTAAAGATAGATTGGCAACTGCATACTCCTTATAGACCACAGGCAAGTGGACAGGTAGAAAAAATGAACCATTTAATTAAACAATAAATAGCTAAAATTGGATAAGAAGCTAATTTGTCATGGCCTCAATCCCTCCCTTTAGCATTACTTGGAATTAGAGTTAAACCTAGAATAAAAGGAAATTTGAGTCCCTTCAAAATCTTATATGGAAGGCCATAGCAATTTCTATTTAGTGGAGAGGACCTAACGCAGTTAGGATCAGAATATTTATATGCTTATATAACTGAACTTCAGAAACAATTAAATAAAGTACATACATTTGTTTTAGGGACCAGGGCTAGAGGGTTGGATCAACCAATCCACCTCTTTAAGCTCGGGGATTATATATATATAAAGACTTTTTCAGGACAACCCGTGCAGGAAAAATGGAAGGAAAGTGGATGGGACCACACCAAGTATTACTGACAACACACACCGCCATTAAGATTAAGAAGCAAGCAGCTTGGATCCACAATTCAAGGGTGAAGAAGGCCCCGGCGAGGATATGGACCACCACTCCAATTGGACCAACAAAATTACGGTTTTCCAGATCCTAATGATTGCAGGGGTGCGGTTCTCGGATTTGGGGTGGGCAACTTGGGATGAGAACTTACACCTGACCTTAATACAAACAATTTCTCAAGTAACTAATAAGACGAACTGTTGGGTATGCACCCATCTGCCACAGCATGGGAATAAGGGTGTATCGTTAATTGGGATTCCCTTGCCTGCAAACTTATCTTGGACTAATTTGTGGGAAAACACATCTTGGGGTCGAAAATATTAAGCAGTTTTGGAACTAGAAGTGAGTAGCTTCTTGCCGTTAGAATCCTATTATGTGTGTGTACAAAGGTGTAACCCGCCTAAGGGTATAGGAAAACAGCATTGTATAAATACGGATACTACTTATGTGGGAAATCAGACATCTTGTAATTGAACAATTGATATTAGTACGACTAGCGGCTGGGCAAATTCAACCAGCTGGACGGTTCCAGAAGGAAAAGGGTGGTATTGGCTATGCAATGATACAGCCCGTAAGGTCTTGCCTGAGAATTGGAAGGGAACTTGCACTCTTGGAGCGGTAGTCCCCAATATGACAGTACATGATGTAGTGCCTCGAGGTTACTTGAGAAATCATATCCGGAGAATCAGATGAAAAATTAACAATCCATTGGTAGAGAGACACGCCCCTTTTCATAGTTTTGTGCGATGGTTTATCCCATGGTTAGGAGTGAGTGAATTGGAAAAGGCAATAGTTAATATTTCTGCAATTATAGAGAAGTTAGAAAACAAAATTCTGGATGCTATAAAGGCTCAACAAGAAGAGATATCTAGTTTATCACAGGTAGTATTCCAAAATCGGATGGCCCTAGACTTGTTACTGGCCACTCAAGGGGGAGTCTGTACAGTAATAAACACAAGTTGTTGTATGTATGTAGATCAGAGTGGAAGGATCTCTACCGACCTGGAAGAAATATGGAAGCAGACCAGGATCCTACATGAGATCAGTAAAGATGATCTTTCATGGAGTTTTAGTGAACTATGGAATAAGTTAACCTCCTGGTTGCCCAATTTCCAATGGTTGAAACAAGTATTCATTGCTCTAATCGTATTAGTAGTGTTAGGAATATTTGTGTGCATGTTGTTTAGATGCCTGCTTTGTTGTGTTACTGTAAATAAAGAAAGTATCTGATGCAAAAGAATTTGCATGGGAAAAGAAAAGGGGGGATTGATTAAGGAGGTATTGGGGAGGCAAGGACAATCCCCAGACAAGGACTGTATATCTCGAAACAAGACACTGGAACTCATGATAAGGAAGCGGCAGGCGGACAGAGAAACGAATGTAAGGACTATAACTCTCGAAACTGGACATTGGAATTCATTATAAAGATACAACAAACGGGAGAATTGGCAACAACCAGCTCTTGCAATTAAGAAACATGCCAATTCAGCAGATTCCTGACCAAAGGTGAAAAGTACACTGTGAGGAAGACTCGGGGTCTTCCTCCCAAAGACCCCTGCCCACGTCCCAAAGACCCCTGCCCACAATTCTTGGAAGGCTCTGCGCAGGCGCAAGGTGCCAAAAGGCTAATTAGCATGAGAAGCGAGGGAAGGCGGGGATTGATAGATTGATTGTATAAATTCAAGACTGCTTTCTGCTTTGGGTATGCACGGTAGGTGGAGAGATCCCCCGTGCATCCAGCGCTGCAATAAAGAATATACCACTTAAAGGAATTTCGGCTTCGATCTTTGAATGAATTTGGCGACCCAGATGGGACAACCTCTCTGCCGGACTGCAGGACCTGCTGGGAACAGGACTCCCTAGGGTACCCCCGGGATTTCCCGGAGGGACTCCTCGACTCACCGGATCACTGCGGAGGCAGACAAGGACCCCATCATTGTAAGTGAGTATATTCTTTATTCTGGTTTGGTTTTCTGGTAGACCGGTCATCTGGAACTGTCTGTAAGTCAGAAGGTGATCTTCTGCGAGGCAGTGTTTGGTATATACTTTGTGGTTAGCACCATAAGTACATGTTTGGGGACCTTAAGGAAGGAGCTCGCTTTAAGGTCCATCTGGAATTGTGTTGTCTATTTCGGTTTTCTGACTCATGGAGTATGGTATTTAACTCTGGTTCTTGTTACTGCGATTTTGGCTATTTTCCTGGTGGTAATAGTAGGTTCGTGGCATTGTTATAAGAAAGATATCGTTACGGTGTTACACAGTTCGGTTTTCTGACTTATCGCATGTGGAATTTGACTCTGACTATTGTTACTGTGATTTTGGCAATATTGCTGGTAATAGTAGTTTTGTGACATCGCTACTGAAAGATATTGCGTGCCCGTATTTTTGTGAGTGATACGTTTTGTGATACGCTTTTGTAAGTAACGTGTGTATTCTGAAAGTGTAAACTGGAAACTGGGGGGGCAAACAAGCAGTGAAATTTTAAAGAAAAGTGTGTTAGGATGTGTTTTAAGTCACTGGAAGGATATTGGAGGATCTGCCGGTGGAAGTGTGAACAGGAAAACATTGATAAAATATCGTAATCAGTGGTGGCCGCTTTATAAGCTGGAATGTGGAGAAAAGTGGCCCCTAAATGGAACTTTAAACTATAATATTTTGCTACAGTTAATGTTGTTTTTTGAGAAGCAGAACAGGATGAAATGTTGTATACTGATGTTTCAGCATCTTGGTGGGAAAAGGTAGGGAATTAAGTTGGCCCCTGACTGAACCTTTGATGTTGGCATTAGAGAAGTACAGGCTGGAGAAAGATAAAGGAAGTGTTAAAAGGGTTGTTGAAAGTGTTAAAGGTGTTTGAAGTTGAATGAGCAGGGAAAGAGGATGTAGGAATGTTAATAGTTCTGCCTCTGCCCGAGGCAGAGATCTTAAAATCATGGGTGTTAGCCCTGTAGGGCAAAGGGACCATGATGGGTCCGAGAGAGTTGTCACAGAAACAGAAAAACAGTTAACTCTTAAAACAACCTGAGTTCATGTGCGAGCTCAGATTGCTGATGGGACCGTTCAGGGAACTGTGGACAATTGCATTCCCCTGACCGACCCCCACTAAGACCCGAATCATCCTGAAAATCATGAACGGTTAAGTAAATACTAAAACCTGGATGAATTGGGAATTGAGAATATGCTTCCAACAAGGTCTAAAAGAAAGCCCTATGGAATTTTTGGACCAACTCTGAAATGTAATGAAAATAAATAAATAAATAAATAAATAAAACAAAACGGTTTGGACCTGGCTTTGGAGGACAAATTGACTAGCCTTTTCCTAGGGTAATCAACCCCTGATTTCAACAGGAATAACGGGGACCTGGGGAATCTACCCTAGCGGATCCTCCACTGGTTATAATGAAGCTAGGGGAGGAATGGAAGTGAAATTTCTTATTGCTATGGGGCAACGTATTCAGTTCTAAGTCAAGCATTAATGCCTTCACAGAATTATTATGTTAGGGTAAAAGGTGTGTCGTGGTTTAACCCGGCCGGCAGCTAAACACCACGCAGCTGTTCGCTCCCCCTCCCCCTCCCTCTCTGGGACGGGGGAGAGAAATGGAAAGTGAAGCCTATGAGTTGAGATAAAGACAGTTTAATAAGACAAAATAATAATAATAATAATAATAATAATAATAATAATAATAATAATAATAATAATAATAACAACAACAACAATAATAATAATACAATGATGATAATAGTACCACTACTAATAATGTGTACAAACAAGTGATGCACAATGCAATTGCTCACCACCCGCTGACCGATGCCCAGCCTAACCCCGAGCAGTCCGGCCCCCTCCCCCTGGCTAGCCACCCCTATGTATTGTTTAGCCTGACGTCAGATGCTATGGAATACCCCTTTGGCTAGTTTGGGTCACCTGTCCTGGGTCTGTCCCCTCCCAGCTCTTACTGCACCCCCAGCCTGCCTGTTGGCAGGACAGAGCAAGAAGCTGAGATGTCCTTGGCTTGGTATAAGCATTGCTCTGCAACAATTGAAACACCGGGGTGTTATCAGCACTCTTCTCATCCTAAGCCAAAACATAGCATTCTCCCAGCTACTAGGAAGAAAATTAACTCTGTTCTAACTGAAACCAGGACAAGGTGTAACCGAAAAGGCTTATTTTTGTGAACCTTTGAAGTACAAGTTAGGGAAACAATGGGGCATACACAGATTTTTATCTATGCCTAGCTCCTCATGGGCACTCTTAGGTAGAGATTTATTAGAGCAAGTAGGAGCAGAAATTGTCTTTGAAAAAGGGAAAATGGAATTAAGAACAGGAGAAGAACAACTAATAAATGTGTTAAGCTTGGCACTAATACAAACTGACCCTAAAAGTGAAATACCTTTAGAGATCACAGATCAAGTATGTCCAGGAGTTTGGGCTACCGAAGCCCCTGGAAGAGCTAAAACTGTGACCTTAATAATTATTAAATTAAAGCCAGGAGAGAAACCCGTTAAGGTTAAGTAATATCCTTTGAGGATAGAAGATAGGAAAGGAATTAAAGAGATAATTGATCAGTTTTTACAGTATGGATTATTGATTGAATGCGAATCAGAATCCAATGCACCCATATTGCCAATTAAAAAGGCAGATGAAAAAGCTATAGGCTAGTTCAGGATTTGAGGGCCATAAATAAAATCACTGAGGATATACATCCAGTAGTGGCAAACCCTTATACTTTGCTGACTAAATTAAAGAATAGTCAAGTCTGGTTTACCGTACTGGATTTAAAAGATGCCTTCTTCTGCCTAGGCTTAGCCACAGAAAGCCAAAACCTATTCGCCTTTGAATGGGAAAATCCCGATTCGGGCAGAAAGACGTAGCTTACGTGGACATTACTACCTCAAGGATTCAAGAATAGCCCCACTATTTTTGGAAACCAATTAGCAAGGGAACTCGAAACATGGATACTTCCAGACACTGAAGGTGCTTTGTTACAATACGTAGATGATCTCTTAATAGCTACCGAGACTAAAGGGAGTTGGATTCAATGGACTATAAGTCGTCTTAATTTTCTGGGTTTAAATGGATATCAAGTCTCTTGACAGAAAGTCCAGCTGGCTCAACAAAGTGTGACCTATCTGGGATTTGACATTTCGGAAGGACAACGAGAACTAGGAACTGAACATAAGGAAGTCATTTGCCGGACTCCAGAACCTCAAATGGTAAAGGAGCTACAAACCTTTTTAGGAATGACAGGTTGGTGTCGCCTTTGGATTTATAATTATGGACTATTGGTAAAGCCTCTATGTGAATTGATAAAGATTAACCAGTCAAAGTTAGTCTGGACTGGAGAAGCACAAAAAGTCTTTAAACAACTTAAACAAGAATTGATGATTTTGAAATATCAAGCAATATTGGTAGAACAGGACGACGTGGAAATTGTGATAATTCATATTGTGAATCTAGCCTCTTTTCTTAGTGATGCTCCGGCACAAGCTGTGATTCACGATTGTTTAGAAACTCTAGAGACTGTGTATTCCAGCCGACCAGACCTTAAGGAGGAGCCCATGGAAGACGCGGAAGAAACTTGGTTCACGGATGGGAGCAGTTTTGTTACGCAAAGACAACGTAAAGCTGGATATGCTATAACAACTACTCAGCAGGTAATCGAGTCTAAGCCTTTACCCCCTGGAACATCAGCTCAAAAGGCGGAGATCGTTGCTCTCACGAGAGCATTGGAACTGGCAGCGGGAAAAAGGGTAAATATTTGGACAGATTCTAAATATACATTCGGCGTGGTACATGCTCATGGAGCAATTTGGAAAGAACATGGATTGCTGACCGCTCAGTGAAAACACAAAGTATGCTGAAGACATTTTAAAATTGTTAGAGGCTGTAAAACAACCAGAAAAGGTAGCTATCATGCATTGTCAGGGACACCAAAAGGGGAACACCGATTTTGAAATTGGAAAATCGATTGGCAGAGGCTAAGCAGGCAGCTGAAATAACTGAGGTGAAGGCATTGTCTTTGATACCAGACGGTAAAATCCAAACTATATCCAAATTATACAAAAGAAGACTTAAAATTAATTGAAGATTTGAAAGGTAAAATGAAACCAGATGGATGAGTATATTTAAAAGATAACCACATAGTAATACCCTCTAGTTTGACATGGCCCATAGTTCTTACAGAACACAATAAAACGCATTGGGGAGCTGGCACACTGCATAAGAGCCTGAGTCAGACATTAGTGGGACGATATGATAAAACAAGTAACTCAACAATGTAGCATTTGCTTACACAATACCAAGGATAGAATAAAATTTGGAATAATCGGTAAAGGAAATTATTCGGGGCAACAGTGGCAAATTGATTTTTCAGAACTCCCTAGAAAAGGGGGGTATCATTATTTACTGGTTCTGACTGACACGTTTTCAGGAAGGCCTGAAGCCTTTCCCTGTCGAACAACCAAAGCAAGAGAAGTGGTTAAAGTCTTGTTCAATGAAATAATACCATGCTTTGGGATTCTAGTAGCAATGTCTTCTGATAGAGTTTCACATTTTTGTGCACAAGTGGTAGAACAGATAAGTAAGATTCTAAAGATAGATTGGCAACTGCATACTCCTTATAGACCACAGGCAAGTGGACAGGTAGAAAAAATGAACCATTTAATTAAACAATAAATAGCTAAAATTGGATAAGAAGCTAATTTGTCATGGCCTCAATCCCTCCCTTTAGCATTACTTGGAATTAGAGTTAAACCTAGAATAAAAGGAAATTTGAGTCCCTTCAAAATCTTATATGGAAGGCCATAGCAATTTCTATTTAGTGGAGAGGACCTAACGCAGTTAGGATCAGAATATTTATATGCTTATATAACTGAACTTCAGAAACAATTAAATAAAGTACATACATTTGTTTTAGGGACCAGGGCTAGAGGGTTGGATCAACCAATCCACCCCTTTAAGCTCGGGGATTATATATATATAAAGACTTTTTCAGGACAACCCGTGCAGGAAAAATGGAAGGAAAGTGGATGGGACCACACCAAGTATTACTGACAACACACACTGCCATTAAGATTAAGAAGCAAGCAGCTTGGATCCACAATTCAAGGGTGAAGAAGGCCCCGGCGAGGATATGGACCACCACTCCAATTGGACCAACAAAATTACGGTTTTCCAGATCCTAATGATTGCAGGGGTGCGGTTCTCGGATTTGGGGTGGGCAACTTGGGATGAGAACTTACACCTGACCTTAATACAAACAATTTCTCAAGTAACTAATAAGACGAACTGTTGGGTATGCACCCATCTGCCACAGCATGGGAATAAGGGTGTATCGTTAATTGGGATTCCCTTGCCTGCAAACTTATCTTGGACTAATTTGTGGGAAAACACATCTTGGGGTCGAAAATATTAAGCAGTTTTGGAACTAGAAGTGAGTAGCTTCATGCCGTTAGAATCCTATTATGTATGTGTACAAAGGTGTAACCCGCCTAAGGGTATAGGAAAACAGCATTGTATAAATACGGATACTACTTATGTGGGAAATCAGACATCTTGTAATTGAACAATTGATATTAGTACGACTAGCGGCTGGGCAAATTCAACCAGCTGGACGGTTCCAGAAGGAAAAGGGTGGTATTGGCTATGCAATGATACAGCCCGTAAGGTCTTGCCTGAGAATTGGAAGGGAACTTGCACTCTTGGAGCGGTAGTCCCCAATATGACAGTACATGATGTAGTGCCTCGAGGTTACTTGAGAAATCATATCCGGAGAATCAGATGAAAAATTAACAATCCATTGGTAGAGAGACACACCCCTTTTCATAGTTTTGTGCGATGGTTTATCCCATGGTTAGGAGTGAGTGAATTGGAAAAGGCAATAGTTAATATTTCTGCAATTATAGAGAAGTTAGAAAACAAAATTCTGGATGCTATAAAGGCTCAACAAGAAGAGATATCTAGTTTATCACAGGTAGTATTCCAAAATCGGATGGCCCTAGACTTGTTACTGGCCACTCAAGGGGGAGTCTGTACAGTAATAAACACAAGTTGTTGTATGTATGTAGATCAGAGTGGAAGGATCTCTACCGACCTGGAAGAAATATGGAAGCAGACCAGGATCCTACATGAGATCAGTAAAGATGATCTTTCATGGAGTTTTAGTGAACTATGGAATAAGTTAACCTCCTGGTTGCCCAATTTCCAATGGTTGAAACAAGTATTCATTGCTCTAATCGTATTAGTAGTGTTAGGAATATTTGTGTGCATGTTGTTTAGATGCCTGCTTTGTTGTGTTACTGTAAATAAAGAAAGTATCTGATGCAAAAGAATTTGCATGGGAAAAGAAAAGGGGGGATTGATTAAGGAGGTATTGGGGAGGCAAGGACAATCCCCAGACAAGGACTGTATATCTCGAAACAAGACACTGGAACTCATGATAAGGAAGCGGCAGGCGGACAGAGAAACGAATGTAAGGACTATAACTCTCGAAACTGGACATTGGAATTCATTATAAAGATACAACAAACGGGAGAATTGGCAACAACCAGCTCTTGCAATTAAGAAACATGCCAATTCAGCAGATTCCTGACCAAAGGTGAAAAGTACACTGTGAGGAAGACTCGGGGTCTTCCTCCCAAAGACCCCTGCCCACGTCCCAAAGACCCCTGCCCACAATTCTTGGAAGGCTCTGCGCAGGAGCAAGGTGCCAAAAGGCTAATTAGCATGAGAAGCGAGGGAAGGCGGGGATAGGTAATGCATATGTATAGGTACTTGTAGAATATTGATAGATTGATTGTATAAATTCAAGACTGCTTTCTGCTTTGGGTATGCACGATAGGTGGAGAGATCCCCCGTGCATCCAGCGCTGCAATAAAGAATATACCACTTAAAGGAATTTCGGCTTCGATCTTTGAATGAATTTGGCGACCCAGATGGGACAACCTCTCTGCCGGACTGCAGGACCTGCTGGGAACAGGACTCCCTAGGGTACCCCCGGGATTTCCCGGAGGGACTCCTCGACTCACCGGATCACTGCGGAGGCAGACAAGGACCCCATCATTGTAAGTGAGTATATTCTTTATTCTGGTTTGGTTTTCTGGTAGACCGGTCATCTGGAACTGTCTGTAAGTCAGAAGGTGATCTTCTGCGAGGCAGTGTTTGGTATATACTTTGTGGTTAGCACCATAAGTACATGTTTGGGGACCTTAAGGAAGGAGCTCGCTTTAAGGTCCATCTGGAATTGTGTTGTCTATTTCGGTTTTCTGACTCATGGAGTATGGTATTTAACTCTGGTTCTTGTTACTGCGATTTTGGCTATTTTCCTGGTGGTAGGTTCGTGGCATTGTTATAAGAAAGATATCGTTACGGTGTTACACAGTTCGGTTTTCTGACTTATCGCATGTGGAATTTGACTCTGACTATTGTTACTGTGATTTTGGCAATATTGCTGGTAATAGTAGTTTTGTGACATCGCTACTGAAAGATATTGCGTGCCCGTATTTTTGTGAGTGATACGTTTTGTGATACGCTTTTGTAAGTAACGTGTGTATTCTGAAAGTGTAAACTGGAAACTGGGGGGGCAAACAAGCAGTGAAATTTTAAAGAAAAGTGTGTTAGGATGTGTTTTAAGTCACTGGAAGGATATTGGAGGATCTGCCGGTGGAAGTGTGAACAGGAAAACATTGATAAAATATCGTAATCAGTGGTGGCCGCTTTATAAGCTGGAATGTGGAGAAAAGTGGCCCCTAAATGGAACTTTAAACTATAATATTTTGCTACAGTTAATGTTGTTTTTTGAGAAGCAGAACAGGATGAAATGTTGTATACTGATGTTTCAGCATCTTGGTGGGAAAAGGTAGGGAATTAAGTTGGCCCCTGACTGAACCTTTGATGTTGGCATTAGAGAAGTACAGGCTGGAGAAAGATAAAGGAAGTGTTAAAAGGGTTGTTGAAAGTGTTAAAGGTGTTTGAAGTTGAATGAGCAGGGAAAGAGGATGTAGGAATGTTAATAGTTCTGCCTCTGCCCGAGGCAGAGATCTTAAAATCATGGGTGTTAGCCCTGTAGGGCAAAGGGACCATGATGGGTCCGAGAGAGTTGTCACAGAAACAGAAAAACAGTTAACTCTTAAAACAACCTGAGTTCATGTGCGAGCTCAGATTGCTGATGGGACCGTTCAGGGAACTGTGGACAATTGCATTCCCCTGACCGACCCCCACTAAGACCCGAATCATCCTGAAAATCATGAACGGTTAAGTAAATACTAAAACCTGGATGAATTGGGAATTGAGAATATGCTTCCAACAAGGTCTAAAAGAAAGCCCTATGGAATTTTTGGACCAACTCTGAAATGTAATGAAAATAAATAAATAAATAAATAAATAAAACAAAACGGTTTGGACCTGGCTTTGGAGGACAAATTGACTAGCCTTTTCCTAGGGTAATCAACCCCTGATTTCAACAGGAATAACGGGGACCTGGGGAATCTACCCTAGCGGATCCTCCACTGGTTATAATGAAGCTAGGGGAGGAATGGAAGTGAAATTTCTTATTGCTATGGGGCAACGTATTCAGTTCTAAGTCAAGCATTAATGCCTTCACAGAATTATTATGTTAGGGTAAAAGGTGTGTCGTGGTTTAACCCGGCCGGCAGCTAAACACCACGCAGCTGTTCGCTCCCCCTCCCCCTCCCTCTCTGGGACGGGGGAGAGAAATGGAAAGTGAAGCCTGTGAGTTGAGATAAAGACAGTTTAATAAGACAAAATAATAATAATAATAATAATAATAATAATAATAATAATAATAATAATAATAATAATAATAATAATAATAACAACAACAACAATAATAATAATACAATGATGATAATAGTACCACTACTAATAATGTGTACAAACAAGTGATGCACAATGCAATTGCTCACCACCCGCTGACCGATGCCCAGCCTAACCCCGAGCAGTCCGGCCCCCTCCCCCTGGCTAGCCACCCCTATGTATTGTTTAGCCTGACGTCAGATGCTATGGAATACCCCTTTGGCTAGTTTGGGTCACCTGTCCTGGGTCTGTCCCCTCCCAGCTCTTACTGCACCCCCAGCCTGCCTGTTGGCAGGACAGAGCAAGAAGCTGAGATGTCCTTGGCTTGGTATAAGCATTGCTCTGCAACAATTGAAACACCGGGGTGTTATCAGCACTCTTCTCATCCTAAGCCAAAACATAGCATTCTCCCAGCTACTAGGAAGAAAATTAACTCTGTTCTAACTGAAACCAGGACAAGGTGTAACCGAAAAGGCTTATTTTTGTGAACCTTTGAAGTACAAGTTAGGGAAACAATGGGGCATACACAGATTTTTATCTATGCCTAGCTCCTCATGGGCACTCTTAGGTAGAGATTTATTAGAGCAAGTAGGAGCAGAAATTGTCTTTGAAAAAGGGAAAATGGAATTAAGAACAGGAGAAGAACAACTAATAAATGTGTTAAGCTTGGCACTAATACAAACTGACCCTAAAAGTGAAATACCTTTAGAGATCACAGATCAAGTATGTCCAGGAGTTTGGGCTACCGAAGCCCCTGGAAGAGCTAAAACTGTGACCTTAATAATTATTAAATTAAAGCCAGGAGAGAAACCCGTTAAGGTTAAGTAATATCCTTTGAGGATAGAAGATAGGAAAGGAATTAAAGAGATAATTGATCAGTTTTTACAGTATGGATTATTGATTGAATGCGAATCAGAATACAATGCACCCATATTGCCAATTAAAAAGGCAGATGAAAAAGCTATAGGCTAGTTCAGGATTTGAGGGCCATAAATAAAATCACTGAGGATATACATCCAGTAGTGGCAAACCCTTATACTTTGCTGACTAAATTAAAGAATAGTCAAGTCTGGTTTACCGTACTGGATTTAAAAGATGCCTTCTTCTGCCTAGGCTTAGCCACAGAAAGCCAAAACCTATTCGCCTTTGAATGGGAAAATCCCGATTCGGGCAGAAAGACGTAGCTTACGTGGACATTACTACCTCAAGGATTCAAGAATAGCCCCACTATTTTTGGAAACCAATTAGCAAGGGAACTCGAAACATGGATACTTCCAGACACTGAAGGTGCTTTGTTACAATACGTAGATGATCTCTTAATAGCTACCGAGACTAAAGGGAGTTGGATTCAATGGACTATAAGTCGTCTTAATTTTCTGGGTTTAAATGGATATCAAGTCTCTTGACAGAAAGTCCAGCTGGCTCAACAAAGTGTGACCTATCTGGGATTTGACATTTCGGAAGGACAACGAGAACTAGGAACTGAACATAAGGAAGTCATTTGCCAGACTCCAGAACCTCAAATGGTAAAGGAGCTACAAAGCTTTTTAGGAATGACAGGTTGGTGTCGCCTTTGGATTTATAATTATGGACTATTGGTAAAGCCTCTATGTGAATTGATAAAGATTAACCAGTCAAAGTTAGTCTGGACTGGAGAAGCACAAAAAGTCTTTAAACAACTTAAACAAGAATTGATGATTTTGAAATATCAAGCAATATTGGTAGAACAGGACGACATGGAAATTGTGATAATTCATATTGTGAATCTAGCCTCTTTTCTTAGTGATGCTCCGGCACAAGCTGTGATTCACGATTGTTTAGAAACTCTAGAGACTGTGTATTCCAGCCGACCAGACCTTAAGGAGGAGCCCATGGAAGACGCGGAAGAAACTTGGTTCACGGATGGGAGCAGTTTTGTTACGCAAAGACAACGTAAAGCTGGATATGCTATAACAACTACTCAGCAGGTAATCGAGTCTAAGCCTTTACCCCCTGGAACATCAGCTCAAAAGGCGGAGATCGTTGCTCTCACGAGAGCATTGGAACTGGCAGCGGGAAAAAGGGTAAATATTTGGACAGATTCTAAATATACATTCGGCGTGGTACATGCTCATGGAGCAATTTGGAAAGAACATGGATTGCTGACCGCTCAGTGAAAACACAAAGTATGCTGAAGAAATTTTAAAATTGTTAGAGGCTGTAAAACAACCAGAAAAGGTAGCTATCATGCATTGTCAGGGACACCAAAAGGGGAACACCGATTTTGAAATTGGAAAATCGATTGGCAGAGGCTAAGCAGGCAGCTGAAATAACTGAGGTGAAGGCATTGTCTTTGATACCAGACGGTAAAATCCAAACTATATCCAAATTATACAAAAGAAGACTTAAAATTAATTGAAGATTTGAAAGGTAAAATGAAACCAGATGGATGAGTATATTTAAAAGATAACCACATAGTAATACCCTCTAGTTTGACATGGCCCATAGTTCTTACAGAACACAATAAAACGCATTGGGGAGCTGGCACACTGCATAAGAGCCTGAGTCAGACATTAGTGGGACGATATGATAAAACAAGTAACTCAACAATGTAGCATTTGCTTACACAATACCAAGGATAGAATAAAATTTGGAATAATCGGTAAAGGAAATTATTCGGGGCAACAGTGGCAAATTGATTTTTCAGAACTCCCTAGAAAAGGGGGGTATCATTATTTACTGGTTCTGACTGACACGTTTTCAGGAAGGCCTGAAGCCTTTCCCTGTCAAACAACCAAAGCAAGAGAAGTGGTTAAAGTCTTGTTCAATGAAATAATACCATGCTTTGGGATTCTAGTAGCAATGTCTTCTGATAGAGTTTCACATTTTTGTGCACAAGTGGTAGAACAGATAAGTAAGATTCTAAAGATAGATTGGCAACTGCATACTCCTTATAGACCACAGGCAAGTGGACAGGTAGAAAAAATGAACCATTTAATTAAACAATAAATAGCTAAAATTGGATAAGAAGCTAATTTGTCATGGCCTCAATCCCTCCCTTTAGCATTACTTGGAATTAGAGTTAAACCTAGAATAAAAGGAAATTTGAGTCCCTTCAAAATCTTATATGGAAGGCCATAGCAATTTCTATTTAGTGGAGAGGACCTAACGCAGTTAGGATCAGAATATTTATATGCTTATATAACTGAACTTCAGAAACAATTAAATAAAGTACATACATTTGTTTTAGGGACCAGGGCTAGAGGGTTGGATCAACCAATCCACCCCTTTAAGCTCGGGGATTATATATATATAAAGACTTTTTCAGGACAACCCGTGCAGGAAAAATGGAAGGAAAGTGGATGGGACCACACCAAGTATTACTGACAACACACACTGCCATTAAGATTAAGAAGCAAGCAGCTTGGATCCACAATTCAAGGGTGAAGAAGGCCCCGGCGAGGATATGGACCACCACTCCAATTGGACCAACAAAATTACGGTTTTCCAGATCCTAATGATTGCAGGGGTGCGGTTCTCGGATTTGGGGTGGGCAACTTGGGATGAGAACTTACACCTGACCTTAATACAAACAATTTCTCAAGTAACTAATAAGACGAACTGTTGGGTATGCACCCATCTGCCACAGCATGGGAATAAGGGTGTATCGTTAATTGGGATTCCCTTGCCTGCAAACTTATCTTGGACTAATTTGTGGGAAAACACATCTTGGGGTCGAAAATATTAAGCAGTTTTGGAACTAGAAGTGAGTAGCTTCATGCCGTTAGAATCCTATTATGTATGTGTACAAAGGTGTAACCCGCCTAAGGGTATAGGAAAACAGCATTGTATAAATACGGATACTACTTATGTGGGAAATCAGACATCTTGTAATTGAACAATTGATATTAGTACGACTAGCGGCTGGGCAAATTCAACCAGCTGGACGGTTCCAGAAGGAAAAGGGTGGTATTGGCTATGCAATGATACAGCCCGTAAGGTCTTGCCTGAGAATTGGAAGGGAACTTGCACTCTTGGAGCGGTAGTCCCCAATATGACAGTACATGATGTAGTGCCTCGAGGTTACTTGAGAAATCATATCCGGAGAATCAGATGAAAAATTAACAATCCATTGGTAGAGAGACACACCCCTTTTCATAGTTTTGTGCGATGGTTTATCCCATGGTTAGGAGTGAGTGAATTGGAAAAGGCAATAGTTAATATTTCTGCAATTATAGAGAAGTTAGAAAACAAAATTCTGGATGCTATAAAGGCTCAACAAGAAGAGATATCTAGTTTATCACAGGTAGTATTCCAAAATCGGATGGCCCTAGACTTGTTACTGGCCACTCAAGGGGGAGTCTGTACAGTAATAAACACAAGTTGTTGTATGTATGTAGATCAGAGTGGAAGGATCTCTACCGACCTGGAAGAAATATGGAAGCAGACCAGGATCCTACATGAGATCAGTAAAGATGATCTTTCATGGAGTTTTAGTGAACTATGGAATAAGTTAACCTCCTGGTTGCCCAATTTCCAATGGTTGAAACAAGTATTCATTGCTCTAATCGTATTAGTAGTGTTAGGAATATTTGTGTGCATGTTGTTTAGATGCCTGCTTTGTTGTGTTACTGTAAATAAAGAAAGTATCTGATGCAAAAGAATTTGCATGGGAAAAGAAAAGGGGGGATTGATTAAGGAGGTATTGGGGAGGCAAGGACAATCCCCAGACAAGGACTGTATATCTCGAAACAAGACACTGGAACTCATGATAAGGAAGCGGCAGGCGGACAGAGAAACGAATGTAAGGACTATAACTCTCGAAACTGGACATTGGAATTCATTATAAAGATACAACAAACGGGAGAATTGGCAACAACCAGCTCTTGCAATTAAGAAACATGCCAATTCAGCAGATTCCTGACCAAAGGTGAAAAGTACACTGTGAGGAAGACTCGGGGTCTTCCTCCCAAAGACCCCTGCCCACGTCCCAAAGACCCCTGCCCACAATTCTTGGAAGGCTCTGCGCAGGCGCAAGGTGCCAAAAGGCTAATTAGCATGAGAAGCGAGGGAAGGCGGGGATTGATAGATTGATTGTATAAATTCAAGACTGCTTTCTGCTTTGGGTATGCACGGTAGGTGGAGAGATCCCCCGTGCATCCAGCGCTGCAATAAAGAATATACCACTTAAAGGAATTTCGGCTTCGATCTTTGAATGAATTTGGCGACCCAGATGGGACAACCTCTCTGCCGGACTGCAGGACCTGCTGGGAACAGGACTCCCTAGGGTACCCCCGGGATTTCCCGGAGGGACTCCTCGACTCACCGGATCACTGCGGAGGCAGACAAGGACCCCATCATTGTAAGTGAGTATATTCTTTATTCTGGTTTGGTTTTCTGGTAGACCGGTCATCTGGAACTGTCTGTAAGTCAGAAGGTGATCTTCTGCGAGGCAGTGTTTGGTATATACTTTGTGGTTAGCACCATAAGTACATGTTTGGGGACCTTAAGGAAGGAGCTCGCTTTAAGGTCCATCTGGAATTGTGTTGTCTATTTCGGTTTTCTGACTCATGGAGTATGGTATTTAACTCTGGTTATTGTTACTGCGATTTTGGCTATTTTCCTGGAGGTAATAGTAGGTTCGTGGCATTGTTATAAGAAAGATACCGTTACGGTGTTACACAGTTCGGTTTTCTGACTTATCGCATGTGGAATTTGACTCTGACTATTGTTACTGTGATTTTGGCAATATTGCTGGTAATAGTAGTTTTGTGACATCGCTACTGAAAGATATTGCGTGCCCGTATTTTTGTGAGTGATACGTTTTGTGATACGCTTTTGTAAGTAACGTGTGTATTCTGAAAGTGTAAACTGGAAACTGGGGGGGCAAACAAGCAGTGAAATTTTAAAGAAAAGTGTGTTAGGATGTGTTTTAAGTCACTGGAAGGATATTGGAGGATCTGCCGGTGGAAGTGTGAACAGGAAAACATTGATAAAATATCGTAATCAGTGGTGGCCGCTTTATAAGCTGGAATGTGGAGAAAAGTGGCCCCTAAATGGAACTTTAAACTATAATATTTTGCTACAGTTAATGTTGTTTTTTGAGAAGCAGAACAGGATGAAATGTTGTATACTGATGTTTCAGCATCTTGGTGGGAAAAGGTAGGGAATTAAGTTGGCCCCTGACTGAACCTTTGATGTTGGCATTAGAGAAGTACAGGCTGGAGAAAGATAAAGGAAGTGTTAAAAGGGTTGTTGAAAGTGTTAAAGGTGTTTGAAGTTGAATGAGCAGGGAAAGAGGATGTAGGAATGTTAATAGTTCTGCCTCTGCCCGAGGCAGAGATCTTAAAATCATGGGTGTTAGCCCTTTAGGGCAAAGGGACCATGATCGGTCCGAGAGAGTTGTCACAGAAACAGAAAAGAGGTACACTCTTAAAACAACCTGAGTTCATGTGCGAGCTGATTGCTGATGGGACCGTTCAGGGAACTGTGGACAATTGCATTCCCCTGACCGACCCCCACTAAGACCCGAATCATCCTGAAAATTATGAACGGTTAAGTAAATACTAAAACCTGGATGAATTGGGAATTGAGAATATGCTTCCAACAAGGTCTAAAAGAAAGCCCTATGGAATTTTTGGACCAACTCTGAAATGTAATGAAAATAAATAAATAAATAAATAAATAAAACAAAACGGTTTGGACCTGGCTTTGGAGGACAAATTGACTAGCCTTTTCCTAGGGTAATCAACCCCTGATTTCAACAGGAATAACGGGGACCTGGGGAATCTACCCTAGCGGATCCTCCACTGGTTATAATGAAGCTAGGGGAGGAATGGAAGTGAAATTTCTTATTGCTATGGGGCAACGTATTCAGTTCTAAATCAAGCATTAATGCCTTCACAGAATTATTATGTTAGGGTAAAAGGTGTGTCGTGGTTTAACCCGGCCGGCAGCTAAACACCACGCAGCTGTTCGCTCCCCCTCCCCCTCCCTCTCTGGGATGGGGGAGAGAAATGGAAAGTGAAGCCTGTGAGTTGAGATAAAGACAGTTTAATAAGACAAAATAATAATAATAATAATAATAATAATAATAATAATAATAATAATAATAATAATAATAATAATAACAACAACAACAACAACAATAATAATAATACAATGATGATAATAGTACCACTACTAATAATGTGTACAAACAAGTGATGCACAATGCAATTGCTCACCACCCGCTGACCGATGCCCAGCCTAACCCCGAGCAGTCCGGCCCCCTCCCCCTGGCTAGCCACCCCTATGTATTGTTTAGCCTGACGTCAGATGCTATGGAATACCCCTTTGGCTAGTTTGGGTCACCTGTCCTGGGTCTGTCCCCTCCCAGCTCTTACTGCACCCCCAGCCTGCCTGTTGGCAGGACAGAGCAAGAAGCTGAGATGTCCTTGGCTTGCTATAAGCATTGCTCTGCAACAATTAAAACATCGGGGTGTTATCAGCACTCTTCTCATCCTAAGCCAAAACATAGCATTCTCCCAGCTACTAGGAAGAAAATTAACTCTGTTCTAACTGAAACCAGGACAAGGTGTAACCGAAAAGGCTTATTTTTGTGAACCTTTGAAGTACAAGTTAGGGAAACAATGGGGCATACACAGATTTTTATCTATGCCTAGCTCCTCATGGGCACTCTTAGGTAGAGATTTATTAGAGCAAGTAGGAGCAGAAATTGTCTTTGAAAAAGGGAAAATGGAATTAAGAACAGGAGAAGAACAACTAATAAATGTGTTAAGCTTGGCACTAATACAAACTGACCCTAAAAGTGAAATACCTTTAGAGATCACAGATCAAGTATGTCCAGGAGTTTGGGCTACCGAAGCCCCTGGAAGAGCTAAAAATGTGACCTTAATAATTATTAAATTAAAGCCTGGAGAGAAACCCGTTAAGGTTAAGTAATATCCTTTGAGGATAGAAGATAGGAAAGGAATTAAAGAGATAATTGATCAGTTTTTACAGTATGGATTATTGATTGAATGCGAATCAGAATACAATGCACCCATATTGCCAATTAAAAAGGCAGATGAAAAAGCTATAGGCTAGTTCAGGATTTGAGGGCCATAAATAAAATCACTGAGGATATACATCCAGTAGTGGCAAACCCTTATACTTTGCTGACTAAATTAAAGAATAGTCAAGTCTGGTTTACCGTACTGGATTTAAAAGATGCCTTCTTCTGCCTAGGCTTAGCCACAGAAAGCCAAAACCTATTCGCCTTTGAATGGGAAAATCCCGATTCGGGCAGAAAGACGCAGCTTACGTGGACATTACTACCTCAAGGATTCAAGAATAGCCCCACTATTTTTGGAAACCAATTAGCAAGGCAACTCGAAACATGGATACTTCCGGACACTGAAGGTGCTTTGTTACAATATGTAGATGATCTCTTAATAGCTACCGAGACTAAAGGGAGTTGGATTCAATGGACTATAAGTCGTCTTAATTTTCTGGGTTTAAATGGATATCAAGTCTCTTGACAGAAAGTCCAGCTGGCTCAACAAAGTGTGACCTATCTGGGATTTGACATTTCGGAAGGACAACGAGAACTAGGAACTGAACATAAGGAAGTCATTTGCCGGACTCCAGAACCTCAAATGGTAAAGGAGCTACAAAGCTTTTTAGGAATGACAGGTTGGTGTCGCCTTTGGATTTATAATTATGGACTATTGGTAAAGCCTCTATGTGAATTGATAAAGATTAACCAGTCAAAGTTAGTCTGGACTGGAGAAGCACAAAAAGTCTTTAAACAACTTAAACAAGAATTGATGATTTTGAAATATCAAGCAATATTGGTAGAACAGGACGACATGGAAATTGTGATAATTCATATTGTGAATCTAGCCTCTTTTCTTAGTGATGCTCCGGCACAAGCTGTGATTCACGATTGTTTAGAAACTCTAGAGACTGTGTATTCCAGCCGACCAGACCTTAAGGAGGAGCCCATGGAAGATGCGGAAGAAACTTGGTTCACGGATGGGAGCAGTTTTGTTACGCAAAGACAACGTAAAGCTGGATATGCTATAACAACTACTCAGCAGGTAATCGAGTCTAAGCCTTTACCCCCTGGAACATCAGCTCAAAAGGCGGAGATAGTTGCTCTCACGAGAGCATTGGAACTGGCAGCGGGAAAAAGGGTAAATATTTGGACAGATTCTAAATATACATTCGGCGTGGTACATGCTCATGGAGCAATTTGGAAAGAACATGGATTGCTGACCGCTCAGTGAAAACACAAAGTATGCTGAAGACATTTTAAAATTGTTAGAGGCTGTAAAACAACCAGAAAAGGTAGCTATCATGCATTGTCAGGGACACCAAAAGGGGAACACCGATTTTGAAATTGGAAAATCGATTGGCAGAGGCTAAGCAGGCAGCTGAAATAACTGAGGTGAAGGCATTGTCTTTGATACCAGACGGTAAAATCCAAACTATATCCAAATTATACAAAAGAAGACTTAAAATTAATTGAAGATTTGAAAGGTAAAATGAAACCAGATGGATGAGTATATTTAAAAGATAACCACATAGTAATACCCTCTAGTTTGACATGGCCCATAGTTCTTACAGAACACAATAAAACGCATTGGGGAGCTGGCACACTGCATAAGAGCCTGAGTCAGACATTAGTGGGACGATATGATAAAACAAGTAACTCAACAATGTAGCATTTGCTTACACAATACCAAGGATAGAATAAAATTTGGAATAATCGGTAAAGGAAATTATTCGGGGCAACAGTGGCAAATTGATTTTTCAGAACTCCCTAGAAAAGGGGGGTATCATTATTTACTGGTTCTGACTGACACGTTTTCAGGAAGGCCTGAAGCCTTTCCCTGTCAAACAACCAAAGCAAGAGAAGTGGTTAAAGTCTTGTTCAATGAAATAATACCATGCTTTGGGATTCTAGTAGCAATGTCTTCTGATAGAGTTTCACATTTTTGTGCACAAGTGGTAGAACAGATAAGTAAGATTCTAAAGATAGATTGGCAACTGCATACTCCTTATAGACCACAGGCAAGTGGACAGGTAGAAAAAATGAACCATTTAATTAAACAATAAATAGCTAAAATTGGATAAGAAGCTAATTTGTCATGGCCTCAATCCCTCCCTTTAGCATTACTTGGAATTAGAGTTAAACCTAGAATAAAAGGAAATTTGAGTCCCTTCAAAATCTTATATGGAAGGCCATAGCAATTTCTATTTAGTGGAGAGGACCTAACGCAGTTAGGATCAGAATATTTATATGCTTATATAACTGAACTTCAGAAACAATTAAATAAAGTACATACATTTGTTTTAGGGACCAGGGCTAGAGGGTTGGATCAACCAATCCACCCCTTTAAGCTCGGGGATTATATATATATAAAGACTTTTTCAGGACAACCCGTGCAGGAAAAATGGAAGGAAAGTGGATGGGACCACACCAAGTATTACTGACAACACACACCGCCATTAAGATTAAGAAGCAAGCAGCTTGGATCCACAATTCAAGGGTGAAGAAGGCCCCGGCGAGGATATGGACCACCACTCCAATTGGACCAACAAAATTACGGTTTTCCAGATCCTAATGATTGCAGGGGTGCGGTTCTCGGATTTGGGGTGGGCAACTTGGGATGAGAACTTACACCTGACCTTAATACAAACAATTTCTCAAGTAACTAATAAGACGAACTGTTGGGTATGCACCCATCTGCCACAGCATGGGAATAAGGGTGTATCGTTAATTGGGATTCCCTTGCCTGCAAACTTATCTTGGACTAATTTGTGGGAAAACACATCTTGGGGTCGAAAATATTAAGCAGTTTTGGAACTAGAAGTGAGTAGCTTCATGCCGTTAGAATCCTATTATGTATGTGTACAAAGGTGTAACCCGCCTAAGGGTATAGGAAAACAGCATTGTATAAATACGGATACTACTTATGTGGGAAATCAGACATCTTGTAATTGAACAATTGATATTAGTACGACTAGCGGCTGGGCAAATTCAACCAGCTGGACGGTTCCAGAAGGAAAAGGGTGGTATTGGCTATGCAATGATACAGCCCGTAAGGTCTTGCCTGAGAATTGGAAGGGAACTTGCACTCTTGGAGCGGTAGTCCCCAATATGACAGTACATGATGTAGTGCCTCGAGGTTACTTGAGAAATCATATCCGGAGAATCAGATGAAAAATTAACAATCCATTGGTAGAGAGTCACGCCCCTTTTCATAGTTTTGTGCGATGGTTTATCCCATGGTTAGGAGTGAGTGAATTGGAAAAGGCAATAGTTAATATTTCTGCAATTATAGAGAAGTTAGGAAACAAAATTCTGGATGCTATAAAGGCTCAACAAGAAGAGATATCTAGTTTATCACAGGTAGTATTCCAAAATCGGATGGCCCTAGACTTGTTACTGGCCACTCAAGGGGGAGTCTGTACAGTAATAAACACAAGTTGTTGTATGTATGTAGATCAGAGTGGAAGGATCTCTACCGACCTGGAAGAAATATGGAAGCAGACCAGGATCCTACATGAGATCAGTAAAGATGATCTTTCATGGAGTTTTAGTGAACTATGGAATAAGTTAACCTCCTGGTTGCCCAATTTCCAATGGTTGAAACAAGTATTCATTGCTCTAATCGTATTAGTAGTGTTAGGAATATTTGTGTGCATGTTGTTTAGATGCCTGCTTTGTTGTGTTACTGTAAATAAAGAAAGTATCTGATGCAAAAGAATTTGCATGGGAAAAGAAAAGGGGGGATTGATTAAGGAGGTATTGGGGAGGCAAGGACAATCCCCAGACAAGGACTGTATATCTCGAAACAAGACACTGGAACTCATGATAAGGAAGCGGCAGGCGGACAGAGAAACGAATGTAAGGACTATAACTCTCGAAACTGGACATTGGAATTCATTATAAAGATACAACAAACGGGAGAATTGGCAACAACCAGCTCTTGCAATTAAGAAACATGCCAATTCAGCAGATTCCTGACCAAAGGTGAAAAGTACACTGTGAGGAAGACTCGGGGTCTTCCTCCCAAAGACCCCTGCCCACGTCCCAAAGACCCCTGCCCACAATTCTTGGAAGGCTCTGCACAGGCGCAAGGTGCCAAAAGGCTAATTAGCATGAGAAGCGAGGGAAGGCGGGGATAGGTAATGCATATGTATAGGTGCTTGTAGAATATTGATAGATTGATTGTATAAATTCAAGACTGCTTTCTGCTTTGGGTATGCACGATAGGTGGAGAGATCCCCCGTGCATCCAGCGCTGCAATAAAGAATATACCACTTAAAGGAATTTCGGCTTCGATCTTTGAATGAATTTGGCGACCCAGATGGGACAACCTCTCTGCCGGACTGCAGGACCTGCTGGGAACAGGACTCCCTAGGGTACCCCCGGGATTTCCCGGAGGGACTCCTCGACTCACCGGATCACTGCGGAGGCAGACAAGGACCCCATCATTGTAAGTGAGTATATTCTTTATTCTGGTTTGGTTTTCTGGTAGACCGGTCATCTGGAACTGTCTGTAAGTCAGAAGGTGATCTTCTGCGAGGCAGTGTTTGGTATATACTTTGTGGTTAGCACCATAAGTACATGTTTGGGGACCTTAAGGAAGGAGCTCGCTTTAAGGTCCATCTGGAATTGTGTTGTCTATTTCGGTTTTCTGACTCATGGAGTATGGTATTTAACTCTGGTTATTGTTACTGCGATTTTGGCTATTTTCCTGGTGGTAATAGTAGGTTCGTGGCATTGTTATAAGAAAGATATCGTTACGGTGTTACACAGTTCAGTTTTCTGACTTATCGCATGTGGAATTTGACTCTGACTATTGTTACTGTGATTTTGGCAATATTGCTGGTAATAGTAGTTTTGTGACATCGCTACTGAAAGATATTGCGTGCCCGTAGTTTTGTGAGTGATACGTTTTGTGATACGCTTTTGTAAGTAACGTGTGTATTCTGAAAGTGTAAACTGGAAACTGGGGGGGCAAACAAGCAGTGAAATTTTAAAGAAAAGTGTGTTAGGATGTGTTTTAAGTCACTGGAAGGATATTGGAGGATCTGCCGGTGGAAGTGTGAACAGGAAAACATTGATAAAATATCGTAATCAGTGGTGGCCGCTTTACAAGCTGGAATGTGGAGAAAAGTGGCCCCTAAATGGAGCTTTAAACTATAATATTTTGCTACAGTTAATGTTGTTTTTTGAGAAGCAGAACAGGATGAAATGTTGTATACTGATGTTTCAGCATCTTGGTGGGAAAAGGTAGGGAATTAAGTTGGCCCCTGACTGAACCTTTGATGTTGGCATTAGAGAAGTACAGGCTGGAGAAAGATAAAGGAAGTGTTAAAAGGGTTGTTGAAAGTGTTAAAGGTGTTTGAAGTTGAATGAGCAGGGAAAGAGGATGTAGGAATGTTAATAGTTCTGCCTCTGCCCGAGGCAGAGATCTTAAAATCATGGGTGTTAGCCCTTTAGGGCAAAGGGACCATGATCGGTCCGAGAGAGTTGTCACAGAAACAGAAAAGAGGTACACTCTTAAAACAACCTGAGTTCATGTGCGAGCTCAGATTGCTGATGGGACCGTTCAGGGAACTGTGGACAATTGCATTCCCCTGACCGACCCCCACTAAGACCCGAATCATCCTGAAAATCATGAACGGTTAAGTAAATACTAAAACCTGGATGAATTGGGAATTGAGAATATGCTTCCAACAAGGTCTAAAAGAAAGCCCTATGGAATTTTTGGACCAACTCTGAAATGTAATGAAAATAAATAAATAAATAAATAAATAAAACAAAACGGTTTGGACCTGGCTTTGGAGGACAAATTGACTAGCCTTTTCCTAGGGTAATCAACCCCTGATTTCAACAGGAATAATGGGGACCTGGGGAATCTACCCTAGCGGATCCTCCACTGGTTATAATGAAGCTAGGGGAGGAATGGAAGTGAAATTTCTTATTGCTATGGGGCAACGTATTCAGTTCTAAATCAAGCATTAATGCCTTCACAGAATTATTATGTTAGGGTAAAAGGTGTGTCGTGGTTTAACCCGGCCGGCAGCTAAACACCACGCAGCTGTTCGCTCCCTCTCCCCCTCCCTCTCTGGGACGGGGGAGAGAAATGGAAAGTGAAGCCTGTGAGTTGAGATAAAGACAGTTTAATAAGACAAAATAATAAAAATAATAATAATAATAATAATAATAATACAATGATGATAATAGTACCACTACTAATAATGTGTACAAACAAGTGATGCACAATGCAATTGCTCACCACCCGCTGACCGATGCCCAGCCTAACCCCGAGCAGTCCGGCCCCCTCCCCCTGGCTAGCCACCCCTATGTATTGTTTAGCCTGACGTCAGATGCTATGGAATACCCCTTTGGCTAGTTTGGGTCACCTGTCCTGGGTCTGTCCCCTCCCAGCTCTTACTGCACCCCCAGCCTGCCTGTTGGCAGGACAGAGCAAGAAGCTGAGATGTCCTTGGCTTGGTATAAGCATTGCTCTGCAACAATTGAAACACCGGGGTGTTATCAGCACTCTTCTCATCCTAAGCCAAAACATAGCATTCTCCCAGCTACTAGGAAGAAAATTAACTCTGTTCTAACTGAAACCAGGACAAGGTGTAACCGAAAAGGCTTATTTTTGTGAACCTTTGAAGTACAAGTTAGGGAAACAATGGGGCATACACAGATTTTTATCTATGCCTAGCTCCTCATGGGCACTCTTAGGTAGAGATTTATTAGAGCAAGTAGGAGCAGAAATTGTCTTTGAAAAAGGGAAAATGGAATTAAGAACAGGAGAAGAACAACTAATAAATGTGTTAAGCTTGGCACTAATACAAACTGACCCTAAAAGTGAAATACCTTTAGAGATCACAGATCAAGTATGTCCAGGAGTTTGGGCTACCGAAGCCCCTGGAAGAGCTAAAACTGTGACCTTAATAATTATTAAATTAAAGCCAGGAGAGAAACCCGTTAAGGTTAAGTAATATCCTTTGAGGATAGAAGATAGGAAAGGAATTAAAGAGATAATTGATCAGTTTTTACAGTATGGATTATTGATTGAATGCGAATCAGAATACAATGCACCCATATTGCCAATTAAAAAGGCAGATGAAAAAGCTATAGGCTAGTTCAGGATTTGAGGGCCATAAATAAAATCACTGAGGATATACATCCAGTAGTGGCAAACCCTTATACTTTGCTGACTAAATTAAAGAATAGTCAAGTCTGGTTTACCGTACTGGATTTAAAAGATGCCTTCTTCTGCCTAGGCTTAGCCACAGAAAGCCAAAACCTATTCGCCTTTGAATGGGAAAATCCCGATTCAGGCAGAAAGACGCAGCTTACGTGGACATTACTACCTCAAGGATTCAAGAATAGCCCCACTATTTTTGGAAACCAATTAGCAAGGGAACTCGAAACATGGATACTTCCGGACACTGAAGGTGCTTTGTTACAATATGTAGATGATCTCTTAATAGCTACCGAGACTAAAGGGAGTTGGATTCAATGGACTATAAGTCGTCTTAATTTTCTGGGTTTAAATGGATATCAAGTCTCTTGACAGAAAGTCCAGCTGGCTCAACAAAGTGTGACCTATCTGGGATTTGACATTTCGGAAGGACAACGAGAACTAGGAACTGAACATAAGGAAGTCATTTGCCGGACTCCAGAACCTCAAATGGTAAAGGAGCTACAAAGCTTTTTAGGAATGACAGGTTGGTGTCGCCTTTGGATTTATAATTATGGACTATTGGTAAAGCCTCTATGTGAATTGATAAAGATTAACCAGTCAAAGTTAGTCTGGACTGGAGAAGCACAAAAAGTCTTTAAACAACTTAAACAAGAATTGATGATTTTGAAATATCAAGCAACATTGGTAGAACAGGACGACGTGGAAATTGTGATAATTCATATTGTGAATCTAGCCTCTTTTCTTAGTGATGCTCCGGCACAAGCTGTGATTCACGATTGTTTAGAAACTCTAGAGACTGTGTATTCCAGCCGACCAGACCTTAAGGAGGAGCCCATGGAAGACGCGGAAGAAACTTGGTTCACGGATGGGAGCAGTTTTGTTACGCAAAGACAACGTAAAGCTGGATATGCTATAACAACTACTCAGCAGGTAATCGAGTCTAAGCCTTTACCCCCTGGAACATCAGCTCAAAAGGCGGAGATAGTTGCTCTCACGAGAGCATTGGAACTGGCAGCGGGAAAAAGGGTAAATATTTGGACAGATTCTAAATATACATTCGGCGTGGTACATGCTCATGGAGCAATTTGGAAAGAACATGGATTGCTGACCGCTCAGTGAAAACACAAAGTATGCTGAAGAAATTTTAAAATTGTTAGAGGCTGTAAAACAACCAGAAAAGGTAGCTATCATGCATTGTCAGGGACACCAAAAGGGGAACACCGATTTTGAAATTGGAAAATCGATTGGCAGAGGCTAAGCAGGCAGCTGAAATAACTGAGGTGAAGGCATTGTCTTTGATACCAGACGGTAAAATCCAAACTATATCCAAATTATACAAAAGAAGACTTAAAATTAATTGAAGATTTGAAAGGTAAAATGAAACCAGATGGATGAGTATATTTAAAAGATAACCCCATAGTAATACCCTCTAGTTTGACATGGCCCATAGTTCTTACAGAACACAATAAAACGCATTGGGGAGCTGGCACACTGCATAAGAGCCTGAGTCAGACATTAGTGGGACGATATGATAAAACAAGTAACTCAACAATGTAGCATTTGCTTACACAATAACCCCAATACCAAGGATAGAATAAAATTTGGAATAATCGGTAAAGGAAATTATTCGGGGCAACAGTGGCAAATTGATTTTTCAGAACTCCCTAGAAAAGGGGGGTATCATTATTTACTGGTTCTGACTGACACGTTTTCAGGAAGGCCTGAAGCCTTTCCCTGTCGAACAACCAAAGCAAGAGAAGTGGTTAAAGTCCTGTTAAATGAAATAATACCATGCTTTGGGATTCTAGTAGCAATGTCTTCTGATAGAGTTTCACATTTTTGTGCACAAGTGGTAGAACAGATAAGTAAGATTCTAAAGATAGATTGGCAACTGCATACTCCTTATAGACCACAGGCAAGTGGACAGGTAGAAAAAATGAACCATTTAATTAAACAATAAATAGCTAAAATTGGATAAGAAGCTAATTTGTCATGGCCTCAATCCCTCCCTTTAGCATTACTTGGAATTAGAGTTAAACCTAGAATAAAAGGAAATTTGAGTCCCTTCAAAATCTTATATGGAAGGCCATAGCAATTTCTATTTAGTGGAGAGGACCTAACGCAGTTAGGATCAGAATATTTATATGCTTATATAACTGAACTTCAGAAACAATTAAATAAAGTACATACATTTGTTTTAGGGACCAGGGCTAGAGGGTTGGATCAACCAATCCACCCCTTTAAGCTCGGGGATTATATATATATAAAGACTTTTTCAGGACAACCCGTGCAGGAAAAATGGAAGGAAAGTGGATGGGACCACACCAAGTATTACTGACAACACACACCGCCATTAAGATTAAGAAGCAAGCAGCTTGGATCCACAATTCAAGGGTGAAGAAGGCCCCGGCGAGGATATGGACCACCACTCCAATTGGACCAACAAAATTACGGTTTTCCAGATCCTAATGATTGCAGGGGTGCGGTTCTCGGATTTGGGGTGGGCAACTTGGGATGAGAACTTACACCTGACCTTAATACAAACAATTTCTCAAGTAACTAATAAGACGAACTGTTGGGTATGCACCCATCTGCCACAGCATGGGAATAAGGGTGTATCGTTAATTGGGATTCCCTTGCCTGCAAACTTATCTTGGACTAATTTGTGGGAAAACACATCTTGGGGTCGAAAATATTAAGCAGTTTTGGAACTAGAAGTGAGTAGCTTCATGCCGTTAGAATCCTATTATGTATGTGTACAAAGGTGTAACCCGCCTAAGGGTATAGGAAAACAGCATTGTATAAATACGGATACTACTTATGTGGGAAATCAGACATCTTGTAATTGAACAATTGATATTAGTACGACTAGCGGCTGGGCAAATTCAACCAGCTGGACGGTTCCAGAAGGAAAAGGGTGGTATTGGCTATGCAATGATACAGCCCGTAAGGTCTTGCCTGAGAATTGGAAGGGAACTTGCACTCTTGGAGCGGTAGTCCCCAATATGACAGTACATGATGTAGTGCCTCGAGGTTACTTGAGAAATCATATCCGGAGAATCAGATGAAAAATTAACAATCCATTGGTAGAGAGACACGCCCCTTTTCATAGTTTTGTGCGATGGTTTATCCCATGGTTAGGAGTGAGTGAATTGGAAAAGGCAATAGTTAATATTTCTGCAATTATAGAGAAGTTAGGAAACAAAATTCTGGATGCTATAAAGGCTCAACAAGAAGAGATATCTAGTTTATCACAGGTAGTATTCCAAAATCGGATGGCCCTAGACTTGTTACTGGCCACTCAAGGGGGAGTCTGTACAGTAATAAACACAAGTTGTTGTATGTATGTAGATCAGAGTGGAAGGATCTCTACCGACCTGGAAGAAATATGGAAGCAGACCAGGATCCTACATGAGATCAGTAAAGATGATCTTTCATGGAGTTTTAGTGAACTATGGAATAAGTTAACCTCCTGGTTGCCCAATTTCCAATGGTTGAAACAAGTATTCATTGCTCTAATCGTATTAGTAGTGTTAGGAATATTTGTGTGCATGTTGTTTAGATGCCTGCTTTGTTGTGTTACTGTAAATAAAGAAAGTATCTGATGCAAAAGAATTTGCATGGGAAAAGAAAAGGGGGGATTGATTAAGGAGGTATTGGGGAGGCAAGGACAATCCCCAGACAAGGACTGTATATCTCGAAACAAGACACTGGAACTCATGATAAGGAAGCGGCAGGCGGACAGAGAAACGAATGTAAGGACTATAACTCTCGAAACTGGACATTGGAATTCATTATAAAGATACAACAAACGGGAGAATTGGCAACAACCAGCTCTTGCAATTAAGAAACATGCCAATTCAGCAGATTCCTGACCAAAGGTGGAAAGTACACTGTGAGGAAGACTCGGGGTCTTCCTCCCAAAGACCCCTGCCCACGTCCCAAAGACCCCTGCCCACAATTCTTGGAAGGCTCTGCGCAGGCGCAAGGTGCCAAAAGGCTAATTAGCATGAGAAGCGAGGGAAGGCGGGGATAGGTAATGCATATGTATAGGTGCTTGTAGAATATTGATAGATTGATTGTATAAATTCAAGACTGCTTTCTGCTTTGGGTATGCACGATAGGTGGAGAGATCCCCCGTGCATCCAGCGCTGCAATAAAGAATATACCACTTAAAGGAATTTCGGCTTCGATCTTTGAATGAATTTGGCGACCCAGATGGGACAACCTCTCTGCCGGACTGCAGGACCTGCTGGGAACAGGACTCCCTAGGGTACCCCCGGGATTTCCCGGAGGGACTCCTCGACTCACCGGATCACTGCGGAGGCAGACAAGGACCCCATCATTGTAAGTGAGTATATTCTTTATTCTGGTTTGTTTTTCTGGTAGACCGGTCATCTGGAACTGTCTGTAAGTCAGAAGGTGATCTTCTGCGAGGCAGTGTTTGGTATATACTTTGTGGTTAGCACCATAAGTACATGTTTGGGGACCTTAAGGAAGGAGCTCGCTTTAAGGTCCATCTGGAATTGTGTTGTCTATTTCGGTTTTCTGACTCATGGAGTATGGTATTTAACTCTGGTTATTGTTACTGCGATTTTGGCTATTTTCCTGGTGGTAATAGTAGGTTCGTGGCATTGTTATAAGAAAGATATCGTTACGGTGTTACACAGTTCAGTTTTCTGACTTATCGCATGTGGAATTTGACTCTGACTATTGTTACTGTGATTTTGGCAATATTGCTGGTAATAGTAGTTTTGTGACATCGCTACTGAAAGATATTGCGTGCCCGTAGTTTTGTGAGTGATACGTTTTGTGATACGCTTTTGTAAGTAACGTGTGTATTCTGAAAGTGTAAACTGGAAACTGGGGGGGCAAACAAGCAGTGAAATTTTAAAGAAAAGTGTGTTAGGATGTGTTTTAAGTCACTGGAAGGATATTGGAGGATCTGCCGGTGGAAGTGTGAACAGGAAAACATTGATAAAATATCGTAATCAGTGGTGGCCGCTTTACAAGCTGGAATGTGGAGAAAAGTGGCCCCTAAATGGAGCTTTAAACTATAATATTTTGCTACAGTTAATGTTGTTTTTTGAGAAGCAGAACAGGATGAAATGTTGTATACTGATGTTTCAGCATCTTGGTGGGAAAAGGTAGGGAATTAAGTTGGCCCCTGACTGAACCTTTGATGTTGGCATTAGAGAAGTACAGGCTGGAGAAAGATAAAGGAAGTGTTAAAAGGGTTGTTGAAAGTGTTAAAGGTGTTTGAAGTTGAATGAGCAGGGAAAGAGGATGTAGGAATGTTAATAGTTCTGCCTCTGCCCGAGGCAGAGATCTTAAAATCATGGGTGTTAGCCCTTTAGGGCAAAGGGACCATGATCGGTCCGAGAGAGTTGTCACAGAAACAGAAAAGAGGTACACTCTTAAAACAACCTGAGTTCATGTGCGAGCTCAGATTGCTGATGGGACCGTTCAGGGAACTGTGGACAATTGCATTCCCCTGACCGACCCCCACTAAGACCCGAATCATCCTGAAAATCATGAACGGTTAAGTAAATACTAAAACCTGGATGAATTGGGAATTGAGAATATTCTTCCAACAAGGTCTAAAAGAAAGCCCTATGGAATTTTTGGACCAACTCTGAAATGTAATGAAAATAAATAAATAAATAAATAAATAAAACAAAACGGTTTGGACCTGGCTTTGGAGGACAAATTGACTAGCCTTTTCCTAGGGTAATCAACCCCTGATTTCAACAGGAATAATGGGGACCTGGGGAATCTACCCTAGCGGATCCTCCACTGGTTATAATGAAGCTAGGGGAGGAATGGAAGTGAAATTTCTTATTGCTATGGGGCAACGTATTCAGTTCTAAATCAAGCATTAATGCCTTCACAGAATTATTATGTTAGGGTAAAAGGTGTGTCGTGGTTTAACCCGGCCGGCAGCTAAACACCACGCAGCTGTTCGCTCCCTCTCCCCCTCCCTCTCTGGGACGGGGGAGAGAAATGGAAAGTGAAGCCTGTGAGTTGAGATAAAGACAGTTTAATAAGACAAAATAATAAAAATAATAATAATAATAATAATAATAATACAATGATGATAATAGTACCACTACTAATAATGTGTACAAACAAGTGATGCACAATGCAATTGCTCACCACCCGCTGACCGATGCCCAGCCTAACCCCGAGCAGTCCGGCCCCCTCCCCCTGGCTAGCCACCCCTATGTATTGTTTAGCCTGACGTCAGATGCTATGGAATACCCCTTTGGCTAGTTTGGGTCACCTGTCCTGGGTCTGTCCCCTCCCAGCTCTTACTGCACCCCCAGCCTGCCTGTTGGCAGGACAGAGCAAGAAGCTGAGATGTCCTTGGCTTGGTATAAGCATTGCTCTGCAACAATTGAAACACCGGGGTGTTATCAGCACTCTTCTCATCCTAAGCCAAAACATAGCATTCTCCCAGCTACTAGGAAGAAAATTAACTCTGTTCTAACTGAAACCAGGACAAGGTGTAACCGAAAAGGCTTATTTTTGTGAACCTTTGAAGTACAAGTTAGGGAAACAATGGGGCATACACAGATTTTTATCTATGCCTAGCTCCTCATGGGCACTCTTAGGTAGAGATTTATTAGAGCAAGTAGGAGCAGAAATTGTCTTTGAAAAAGGGAAAATGGAATTAAGAACAGGAGAAGAACAACTAATAAATGTGTTAAGCTTGGCACTAATACAAACTGACCCTAAAAGTGAAATACCTTTAGAGATCACAGATCAAGTATGTCCAGGAGTTTGGGCTACCGAAGCCCCTGGAAGAGCTAAAACTGTGACCTTAATAATTATTAAATTAAAGCCAGGAGAGAAACCCGTTAAGGTTAAGTAATATCCTTTGAGGATAGAAGATAGGAAAGGAATTAAAGAGATAATTGATCAGTTTTTACAGTATGGATTATTGATTGAATGCGAATCAGAATACAATGCACCCATATTGCCAATTAAAAAGGCAGATGAAAAAGCTATAGGCTAGTTCAGGATTTGAGGGCCATAAATAAAATCACTGAGGATATACATCCAGTAGTGGCAAACCCTTATACTTTGCTGACTAAATTAAAGAATAGTCAAGTCTGGTTTACCGTACTGGATTTAAAAGATGCCTTCTTCTGCCTAGGCTTAGCCACAGAAAGCCAAAACCTATTCGCCTTTGAATGGGAAAATCCCGATTCAGGCAGAAAGACGCAGCTTACGTGGACATTACTACCTCAAGGATTCAAGAATAGCCCCACTATTTTTGGAAACCAATTAGCAAGGGAACTCGAAACATGGATACTTCCGGACACTGAAGGTGCTTTGTTACAATATGTAGATGATCTCTTAATAGCTACCGAGACTAAAGGGAGTTGGATTCAATGGACTATAAGTCGTCTTAATTTTCTGGGTTTAAATGGATATCAAGTCTCTTGACAGAAAGTCCAGCTGGCTCAACAAAGTGTGACCTATCTGGGATTTGACATTTCGGAAGGACAACGAGAACTAGGAACTGAACATAAGGAAGTCATTTGCCGGACTCCAGAACCTCAAATGGTAAAGGAGCTACAAACCTTTTTAGGAATGACAGGTTGGTGTCGCCTTTGGATTTATAATTATGGACTATTGGTAAAGCCTCTATGTGAATTGATAAAGATTAACCAGTCAAAGTTAGTCTGGACTGGAGAAGCACAAAAAGTCTTTAAACAACTTAAACAAGAATTGATGATTTTGAAATATCAAGCAACATTGGTAGAACAGGACGACGTGGAAATTGTGATAATTCATATTGTGAATCTAGCCTCTTTTCTTAGTGATGCTCCGGCACAAGCTGTGATTCACGATTGTTTAGAAACTCTAGAGACTGTGTATTCCAGCCGACCAGACCTTAAGGAGGAGCCCATGGAAGATGCGGAAGAAACTTGGTTCACGGATGGGAGCAGTTTTGTTACGCAAAGACAACGTAAAGCTGGATATGCTATAACAACTACTCAGCAGGTAATCGAGTCTAAGCCTTTACCCCCTGGAACATCAGCTCAAAAGGCGGAGATAGTTGCTCTCACGAGAGCATTGGAACTGGCAGCGGGAAAAAGGGTAAATATTTGGACAGATTCTAAATATACATTCGGCGTGGTACATGCTCATGGAGCAATTTGGAAAGAACATGGATTGCTGACCGCTCAGTGAAAACACAAAGTATGCTGAAGAAATTTTAAAATTGTTAGAGGCTGTAAAACAACCAGAAAAGGTAGCTATCATGCATTGTCAGGGACACCAAAAGGGGAACACCGATTTTGAAATTGGAAAATCGATTGGCAGAGGCTAAGCAGGCAGCTGAAATAACTGAGGTGAAGGCATTGTCTTTGATACCAGACGGTAAAATCCAAACTATATCCAAATTATACAAAAGAAGACTTAAAATTAATTGAAGATTTGAAAGGTAAAATGAAACCAGATGGATGAGTATATTTAAAAGATAACCCCATAGTAATACCCTCTAGTTTGACATGGCCCATAGTTCTTACAGAACACAATAAAACGCATTGGGGAGCTGGCACACTGCATAAGAGCCTGAGTCAGACATTAGTGGGACGATATGATAAAACAAGTAACTCAACAATGTAGCATTTGCTTACACAATAACCCCAATACCAAGGATAGAATAAAATTTGGAATAATTGGTAAAGGAAATTATTCGGGGCAACAGTGGCAAATTGATTTTTCAGAACTCCCTAGAAAAGGGGGGTATCATTATTTACTGGTTCTGACTGACACGTTTTCAGGAAGGCCTGAAGCCTTTCCCTGTCGAACAACCAAAGCAAGAGAAGTGGTTAAAGTCCTGTTAAATGAAATAATACCATGCTTTGGGATTCTAGTAGCAATGTCTTCTGATAGAGTTTCACATTTTTGTGCACAAGTGGTAGAACAGATAAGTAAGATTCTAAAGATAGATTGGCAACTGCATACTCCTTATAGACCACAGGCAAGTGGACAGGTAGAAAAAATGAACCATTTAATTAAACAATAAATAGCTAAAATTGGATAAGAAGCTAATTTGTCATGGCCTCAATCCCTCCCTTTAGCATTACTTGGAATTAGAGTTAAACCTAGAATAAAAGGAAATTTGAGTCCCTTCAAAATCTTATATGGAAGGCCATAGCAATTTCTATTTAGTGGAGAGGACCTAACGCAGTTAGGATCAGAATATTTATATGCTTATATAACTGAACTTCAGAAACAATTAAATAAAGTACATACATTTGTTTTAGGGACCAGGGCTAGAGGGTTGGATCAACCAATCCACCCCTTTAAGCTCGGGGATTATATATATATAAAGACTTTTTCAGGACAACCCGTGCAGGAAAAATGGAAGGAAAGTGGATGGGACCACACCAAGTATTACTGACAACACACACCGCCATTAAGATTAAGAAGCAAGCAGCTTGGATCCACAATTCAAGGGTGAAGAAGGCCCCGGCGAGGATATGGACCACCACTCCAATTGGACCAACAAAATTACGGTTTTCCAGATCCTAATGATTGCAGGGGTGCGGTTCTCGGATTTGGGGTGGGCAACTTGGGATGAGAACTTACACCTGACCTTAATACAAACAATTTCTCAAGTAACTAATAAGACGAACTGTTGGGTATGCACCCATCTGCCACAGCATGGGAATAAGGGTGTATCGTTAATTGGGATTCCCTTGCCTGCAAACTTATCTTGGACTAATTTGTGGGAAAACACATCTTGGGGTCGAAAATATTAAGCAGTTTTGGAACTAGAAGTGAGTAGCTTCATGCCGTTAGAATCCTATTATGTATGTGTACAAAGGTGTAACCCGCCTAAGGGTATAGGAAAACAGCATTGTATAAATACGGATACTACTTATGTGGGAAATCAGACATCTTGTAATTGAACAATTGATATTAGTACAACTAGCGGCTGGGCAAATTCAACCAGCTGGACGGTTCCAGAAGGAAAAGGGTGGTATTGGCTATGCAATGATACAGCCCGTAAGGTCTTGCCTGAGAATTGGAAGGGAACTTGCACTCTTGGAGCGGTAGTCCCCAATATGACAGTACATGATGTAGTGCCTCGAGGTTACTTGAGAAATCAGATCCGGAGAATCAGATGAAAAATTAACAATCCATTGGTAGAGAGACACACCCCTTTTCATAGTTTTGTGCGATGGTTTATCCCATGGTTAGGAGTGAGTGAATTGGAAAAGGCAATAGTTAATATTTCTGCAATTATAGAGAAGTTAGAAAACAAAATTCTGGATGCTATAAAGGCTCAACAAGAAGAGATATCTAGTTTATCACAGGTAGTATTCCAAAATCGGATGGCCCTAGACTTGTTACTGGCCACTCAAGGGGGAGTCTGTACAGTAATAAACACAAGTTGTTGTATGTATGTAGATCAGAGTGGAAGGATCTCTACCGACCTGGAAGAAATATGGAAGCAGACCAGGATCCTACATGAGATCAGTAAAGATGATCTTTCATGGAGTTTTAGTGAACTATGGAATAAGTTAACCTCCTGGTTGCCCAATTTCCAATGGTTGAAACAAGTATTCATTGCTCTAATCGTATTAGTAGTGTTAGGAATATTTGTGTGCATGTTGTTTAGATGCCTGCTTTGTTGTGTTACTGTAAATAAAGAAAGTATCTGATGCAAAAGAATTTGCATGGGAAAAGAAAAGGGGGGATTGATTAAGGAGGTATTGGGGAGGCAAGGACAATCCCCAGACAAGGACTGTATATCTCGAAACAAGACACTGGAACTCATGATAAGGAAGCGGCAGGCGGACAGAGAAACGAATGTAAGGACTATAACTCTCGAAACTGGACATTGGAATTCATTATAAAGATACAACAAACGGGAGAATTGGCAACAACCAGCTCTTGCAATTAAGAAACATGCCAATTCAGCAGATTCCTGACCAAAGGTGGAAAGTACACTGTGAGGAAGACTCGGGGTCTTCCTCCCAAAGACCCCTGCCCACGTCCCAAAGACCCCTGCCCACAATTCTTGGAAGGCTCTGCGCAGGCGCAAGGTGCCAAAAGGCTAATTAGCATGAGAAGCGAGGGAAGGCGGGGATAGGTAATGCATATGTATAGGTGCTTGTAGAATATTGATAGATTGATTGTATAAATTCAAGACTGCTTTCTGCTTTGGGTATGCACGATAGGTGGAGAGATCCCCCGTGCATCCAGCGCTGCAATAAAGAATATACCACTTAAAGGAATTTCGGCTTCGATCTTTGAATGAATTTGGCGACCCAGATGGGACAACCTCTCTGCCGGACTGCAGGACCTGCTGGGAACAGGACTCCCTAGGGTACCCCCGGGATTTCCCGGAGGGACTCCTCAACTCACCGGATCACTGCGGAGGCAGACAAGGACCCCATCATTGTAAGTGAGTATATTCTTTATTCTGGTTTGTTTTTCTGGTAGACCGGTCATCTGGAACTGTCTGTAAGTCAGAAGGTGATCTTCTGCGAGGCAGTGTTTGGTATATACTTTGTGGTTAGCACCATAAGTACATGTTTGGGGACCTTAAGGAAGGAGCTCGCTTTAAGGTCCATCTGGAATTGTGTTGTCTATTTCGGTTTTCTGACTCATGGAGTATGGTATTTAACTCTGGTTCTTGTTACTGCGATTTTGGCTATTTTCCTGGTGGTAATAGTAGGTTCGTGGCATTGTTATAAGAAAGATATCGTTACGGTGTTACACAGTTCGGTTTTCTGACTTATCGCATGTGGAATTTGACTCTGACTATTGTTACTGTGATTTTGGCAATATTGCTGGTAATAGTAGTTTTGTGACATCGCTACTGAAAGATATTGCGTGCCCGTATTTTTGTGAGTGATACGTTTTGTGATACGCTTTTGTAAGTAACATGTGTATTCTGAAAGTGTAAACTGGAAACTGGGGGGGCAAACAAGCAGTGAAATTTTAAAGAAAAGTGTGTTAGGATGTGTTTTAAGTCACTGGAAGGATATTGGAGGATCTGCCGGTGGAAGTGTGAACAGGAAAACATTGATAAAATATCGTAATCAGTGGTGGCCACTTTATAAGCTGGAATGTGGAGAAAAGTGGCCCCTAAATGGAACTTTAAACTATAATATTTTGCTACAGTTAATGTTGTTTTTTGAGAAGCAGAACAGGATGAAATGTTGTATACTGATGTTTCAGCATCTTGGTGGGAAAAGGTAGGGAATTAAGTTGGCCCCTGACTGAACCTTTGATGTTGGCATTAGAGAAGTACAGGCTGGAGAAAGATAAAGGAAGTGTTAAAAGGGTTGTTGAAAGTGTTAAAGGTGTTTGAAGTTGAATGAGCAGGGAAAGAGGATGTAGGAATGTTAATAGTTCTGCCTCTGCCCGAGGCAGAGATCTTAAAATCATGGGTGTTAGCCCTTTAGGGCAAAGGGACCATGATCAGTCCGAGAGAGTTGTCACAGAAACAGAAAAGAGGTACACTCTTAAAACAACCTGAGTTCATGTGCGAGCTGATTGCTGATGGGACCGTTCAGGGAACTGTGGACAATTGCATTCCCCTGACCGACCCCCACTAAGACCCGAATCATCCTGAAAATTATGAACGGTTAAGTAAATACTAAAACCTGGATGAATTGGGAATTGAGAATATGCTTCCAACAAGGTCTAAAAGAAAGCCCTATGGAATTTTTGGACCAACTCTGAAATGTAATGAAAATAAATAAATAAATAAATAAATAAAACAAAACGGTTTGGACCTGGCTTTGGAGGACAAATTGACTAGCCTTTTCCTAGGGTAATCAACCCCTGATTTCAACAGGAATAACGGGGACCTGGGGAATCTACCCTAGCGGATCCTCCACTGGTTATAATGAAGCTAGGGGAGGAATGGAAGTGAAATTTCTTATTGCTATGGGGCAACTTATTCAGTTCTAAATCAAGCATTAATGCCTTCACAGAATTATTATGTTAGGGTAAAAGGTGTGTCGTGGTTTAACCCGGCCGGCAGCTAAACACCACGCAGCTGTTCGCTCCCCCTCCCCCTCCCTCTCTGGGATGGGGGAGAGAAATGGAAAGTGAAGCCTGTGAGTTGAGATAAAGACAGTTTAATAAGACAAAATAATAATAATAATAATAATAATAATAATAATAATAATAATAATAATAATAATAATAATAATAATAATAATAATACAATGATGATAATAGTACCACTACTAATAATGTGTACAAACAAGTGATGCACAATGCAATTGCTCACCACCCGCTGACCGATGCCCAGCCTAACCCCGAGCAGTCCGGCCCCCTCCCCCTGGCTAGCCACCCCTATGTATTGTTTAGCCTGACGTCAGATGCTATGGAATACCCCTTTGGCTAGTTTGGGTCACCTGTCCTGGGTCTGTCCCCTCCCAGCTCTTACTGCACCCCCAGCCTGCCTGTTGGCAGGACAGAGCAAGAAGCTGAGATGTCCTTGGCTTGGTATAAGCATTGCTCTGCAACAATTGAAACACCGGGGTGTTATCAGCACTCTTCTCATCCTAAGCCAAAACATAGCATTCTCCCAGCTACTAGGAAGAAAATTAACTCTGTTCTAACTGAAACCAGGACAAGGTGTAACCGAAAAGGCTTATTTTTGTGAACCTTTGAAGTACAAGTTAGGGAAACAATGGGGCATACACAGATTTTTATCTATGCCTAGCTCCTCATGGGCACTCTTAGGTAGAGATTTATTAGAGCAAGTAGGAGCAGAAATTGTCTTTGAAAAAGGGAAAATGGAATTAAGAACAGGAGAAGAACAACTAATAAATGTGTTAAGCTTGGCACTAATACAAACTGACCCTAAAAGTGAAATACCTTTAGAGATCACAGATCAAGTATGTCCAGGAGTTTGGGCTACCGAAGCCCCTGGAAGAGCTAAAACTGTGACCTTAATAATTATTAAATTAAAGCCAGGAGAGAAACCCGTTAAGGTTAAGTAATATCCTTTGAGGATAGAAGATAGGAAAGGAATTAAAGAGATAATTGATCAGTTTTTACAGTATGGATTATTGATTGAATGCGAATCAGAATACAATGCACCCATATTGCCAATTAAAAAGGCAGATGAAAAAGCTATAGGCTAGTTCAGGATTTGAGGGCCATAAATAAAATCACTGAGGATATACATCCAGTAGTGGCAAACCCTTATACTTTGCTGACTAAATTAAAGAATAGTCAAGTCTGGTTTACCGTACTGGATTTAAAAGATGCCTTCTTCTGCCTAGGCTTAGCCACAGAAAGCCAAAACCTATTCGCCTTTGAATGGGAAAATCCCGATTCAGGCAGAAAGACGCAGCTTACGTGGACATTACTACCTCAAGGATTCAAGAATAGCCCCACTATTTTTGGAAACCAATTAGCAAGGGAACTCGAAACATGGATACTTCCGGACACTGAAGGTGCTTTGTTACAATATGTAGATGATCTCTTAATAGCTACCAAGACTAAAGGGAGTTGGATTCAATGGACTATAAGTCGTCTTAATTTTCTGGGTTTAAATGGATATCAAGTCTCTTGACAGAAAGTCCAGCTGGCTCAACAAAGTGTGACCTATCTGGGATTTGACATTTCGGAAGGACAACGAGAACTAGGAACTGAACATAAGGAAGTCATTTGCCGGACTCCAGAACCTCAAATGGTAAAGGAGCTACAAACCTTTTTAGGAATGACAGGTTGGTGTCGCCTTTGGATTTATAATTATGGACTATTGGTAAAGCCTCTATGTGAATTGATAAAGATTAACCAGTCAAAGTTAGTCTGGACTGGAGAAGCACAAAAAGTCTTTAAACAACTTAAACAAGAATTGATGATTTTGAAATATCAAGCAATATTGGTAGAACAGGACGACGTGGAAATTGTGATAATTCATATTGTGAATCTAGCCTCTTTTCTTAGTGATGCTCCGGCACAAGCTGTGATTCACGATTGTTTAGAAACTCTAGAGACTGTGTATTCCAGCCGACCAGACCTTAAGGAGGAGCCCATGGAAGATGCGGAAGAAACTTGGTTCACGGATGGGAGCAGTTTTGTTACGCAAAGACAACGTAAAGCTGGATATGCTATAACAACTACTCAGCAGGTAATCGAGTCTAAGCCTTTACCCCCTGGAACATCAGCTCAAAAGGCGGAGATAGTTGCTCTCACGAGAGCATTGGAACTGGCAGCGGGAAAAAGGGTAAATATTTGGACAGATTCTAAATATACATTCGGCGTGGTACATGCTCATGGAGCAATTTGGAAAGAACATGGATTGCTGACCGCTCAGTGAAAACACAAAGTATGCTGAAGAAATTTTAAAATTGTTAGAGGCTGTAAAACAACCAGAAAAGGTAGCTATCATGCATTGTCAGGGACACCAAAAGGGGAACACCGATTTTGAAATTGGAAAATCGATTGGCAGAGGCTAAGCAGGCAGCTGAAATAACTGAGGTGAAGGCATTGTCTGTGATACCAGACGGTAAAATCCAAACTATATCCAAATTATACAAAAGAAGACTTAAAATTAATTGAAGATTTGAAAGGTAAAATGAAACCAGATGGATGAGTATATTTAAAAGATAACCACATAGTAATACCCTCTAGTTTGACATGGCCCATAGTTCTTACAGAACACAATAAAACGCATTGGGGAGCTGGCACACTGCATAAGAGCCTGAGTCAGACATTAGTGGGACGATATGATAAAACAAGTAACTCAACAATGTAGCATTTGCTTACACAATAACCCCAATACCAAGGATAGAATAAAATTTGGAATAATCGGTAAAGGAAATTATTCGGGGCAACAGTGGCAAATTGATTTTTCAGAACTCCCTAGAAAAGGGGGGTATCATTATTTACTGGTTCTGACTGACACGTTTTCAGGAAGGCCTGAAGCCTTTCCCTGTCGAACAACCAAAGCAAGAGAAGTGGTTAAAGTCTTGTTCAATGAAATAATACCATGCTTTGGGATTCTAGTAGCAATGTCTTCTGATAGAGTTTCACATTTTTGTGCACAAGTGGTAGAACAGATAAGTAAGATTCTAAAGATAGATTGGCAACTGCATACTCCTTATAGACCACAGGCAAGTGGACAGGTAGAAAAAATGAACCATTTAATTAAACAATAAATAGCTAAAATTGGATAAGAAGCTAATTTGTCATGGCCTCAATCCCTCCCTTTAGCATTACTTGGAATTAGAGTTAAACCTAGAATAAAAGGAAATTTGAGTCCCTTCAAAATCTTATATGGAAGGCCATAGCAATTTCTATTTAGTGGAGAGGACCTAACGCAGTTAGGATCAGAATATTTATATGCTTATATAACTGAACTTCAGAAACAATTAAATAAAGTACATACATTTGTTTTAGGGACCAGGGCTAGAGGGTTGGATCAACCAATCCACCTCTTTAAGCTCGGGGATTATATATATATAAAGACTTTTTCAGGACAACCCGTGCAGGAAAAATGGAAGGAAAGTGGATGGGACCACACCAAGTATTACTGACAACACACACCGCCATTAAGATTAAGAAGCAAGCAGCTTGGATCCACAATTCAAGGGTGAAGAAGGCCCCGGCGAGGATATGGACCACCACTCCAATTGGACCAACAAAATTACGGTTTTCCAGATCCTAATGATTGCAGGGGTGCGGTTCTCGGATTTGGGGTGGGCAACTTGGGATGAGAACTTACACCTGACCTTAATACAAACAATTTCTCAAGTAACTAATAAGACGAACTGTTGGGTATGCACCCATCTGCCACAGCATGGGAATAAGGGTGTATCGTTAATTGGGATTCCCTTGCCTGCAAACTTATCTTGGACTAATTTGTGGGAAAACACATCTTGGGGTCGAAAATATTAAGCAGTTTTGGAACTAGAAGTGAGTAGCTTCATGCCGTTAGAATCCTATTATGTATGTGTACAAAGGTGTAACCCGCCTAAGGGTATAGGAAAACAGCATTGTATAAATACGGATACTACTTATGTGGGAAATCAGACATCTTGTAATTGAACAATTGATATTAGTACGACTAGCGGCTGGGCAAATTCAACCAGCTGGACGGTTCCAGAAGGAAAAGGGTGGTATTGGCTATGCAATGATACAGCCCGTAAGGTCTTGCCTGAGAATTGGAAGGGAACTTGCACTCTTGGAGCGGTAGTCCCCAATATGACAGTACATGATGTAGTGCCTCGAGGTTACTTGAGAAATCATATCCGGAGAATCAGATGAAAAATTAACAATCCATTGGTAGAGAGACACGCCCCTTTTCATAGTTTTGTGCGATGGTTTATCCCATGGTTAGGAGTGAGTGAATTGGAAAAGGCAATAGTTAATATTTCTGCAATTATAGAGAAGTTAGAAAACAAAATTCTGGATGCTATAAAGGCTCAACAAGAAGAGATATCTAGTTTATCACAGGTAGTATTCCAAAATCGGATGGCCCTAGACTTGTTACTGGCCACTCAAGGGGGAGTCTGTACAGTAATAAACACAAGTTGTTGTATGTATGTAGATCAGAGTGGAAGGATCTCTACCGACCTGGAAGAAATATGGAAGCAGACCAGGATCCTACATGAGATCAGTAAAGATGATCTTTCATGGAGTTTTAGTGAACTATGGAATAAGTTAACCTCCTGGTTGCCCAATTTCCAATGGTTGAAACAAGTATTCATTGCTCTAATCGTATTAGTAGTGTTAGGAATATTTGTGTGCATGTTGTTTAGATGCCTGCTTTGTTGTGTTACTGTAAATAAAGAAAGTATCTGATGCAAAAGAATTTGCATGGGAAAAGAAAAGGGGGGATTGATTAAGGAGGTATTGGGGAGGCAAGGACAATCCCCAGACAAGGACTGTATATCTCGAAACAAGACACTGGAACTCATGATAAGGAAGCGGCAGGCGGACAGAGAAACGAATGTAAGGACTATAACTCTCGAAACTGGACATTGGAATTCATTATAAAGATACAACAAACGGGAGAATTGGCAACAACCAGCTCTTGCAATTAAGAAACATGCCAATTCAGCAGATTCCTGACCAAAGGTGAAAAGTACACTGTGAGGAAGACTCGGGGTCTTCCTCCCAAAGACCCCTGCCCACGTCCCAAAGACCCCTGCCCACAATTCTTGGAAGGCTCTGCGCAGGCGCAAGGTGCCAAAAGGCTAATTAGCATGAGAAGCGAGGGAAGGCGGGGATTGATAGATTGATTGTATAAATTCAAGACTGCTTTCTGCTTTGGGTATGCACGATAGGTGGAGAGATCCCCCGTGCATCCAGCGCTGCAATAAAGAATATACCACTTAAAGGAATTTCGGCTTCGATCTTTGAATGAATTTGGCGACCCAGATGGGACAACCTCTCTGCCGGACTGCAGGACCTGCTGGGAACAGGACTCCCTAGGGTACCCCCGGGATTTCCCGGAGGGACTCCTCGACTCACCGGATCACTGCGGAGGCAGACAAGGACCCCATCATTGTAAGTGAGTATATTCTTTATTCTGGTTTGTTTTTCTGGTAGACCGGTCATCTGGAACTGTCTGTAAGTCAGAAGGTGATCTTCTGCGAGGCAGTGTTTGGTATATACTTTGTGGTTAGCACCATAAGTACATGTTTGGGGACCTTAAGGAAGGAGCTCGCTTTAAGGTCCATCTGGAATTGTGTTGTCTATTACGGTTTTCTGACTCATGGAGTATGGTATTTAACTCTGGTTATTGTTACTGCGATTTTGGCTATTTTCCTGGTGGTAATAGTAGGTTCGTGGCATTGTTATAAGAAAGATATCGTTACGGTGTTACACAGTTCGGTTTTCTGACTTATCGCATGTGGAATTTGACTCTGACTATTGTTACTGTGATTTTGGCAATATTGCTGGTAATAGTAGTTTTGTGACATCGCTACTGAAAGATATTGCGTGCCCGTATTTTTGTGAGTGATACGTTTTGTGATACGCTTTTGTAAGTAACGTGTGTATTCTGAAAGTGTAAACTGGAAACTGGGGGGGGCAAACAAGCAGTGAAATTTTAAAGAAAAGTGTGTTAGGATGTGTTTTAAGTCACTGGAAGGATATTGGAGGATCTGCCGGTGGAAGTGTGAACAGGAAAACATTGATAAAATATCGTAATCAGTGGTGGCCGCTTTATAAGCTGGAATGTGGAGAAAAGTGGCCCCTAAATGGAACTTTAAACTATAATATTTTGCTACAGTTAATGTTGTTTTTTGAGAAGCAGAACAGGATGAAATGTTGTATACTGATGTTTCAGCATCTTGGTGGGAAAAGGTAGGGAATTAAGTTGGCCCCTGACTGAACCTTTGATGTTGGCATTAGAGAAGTACAGGCTGGAGAAAGATAAAGGAAGTGTTAAAAGGGTTGTTGAAAGTGTTAAAGGTGTTTGAAGTTGAATGAGCAGGGAAAGAGGATGTAGGAATGTTAATAGTTCTGCCTCTGCCCGAGGCAGAGATCTTAAAATCATGGGTGTTAGCCCTTTAGGGCAAAGGGACCATGATCGGTCCGAGAGAGTTGTCACAGAAACAGAAAAGAGGTACACTCTTAAAACAACCTGAGTTCATGTGCGAGCTCAGATTGCTGATGGGACCGTTCAGGGAACTGTGGACAATTGCATTCCCCTGACCGACCCCCACTAAGACCCGAATCATCCTGAAAATCATGAACGGTTAAGTAAATACTAAAACCTGGATGAATTGGGAATTGAGAATATGCTTCCAACAAGGTCTAAAAGAAAGCCCTATGGAATTTTTGGACCAACTCTGAAATGTAATGAAAATAAATAAATAAATAAATAAATAAAACAAAACGGTTTGGACCTGGCTTTGGAGGACAAATTGACTAGCCTTTTCCTAGGGTAATCAACCCCTGATTTCAACAGGAATAACGGGGACCTGGGGAATCTACCCTAGCGGATCCTCCACTGGTTATAATGAAGCTAGGGGAGGAATGGAAGTGAAATTTCTTATTGCTATGGGGCAACTTATTCAGTTCTAAATCAAGCATTAATGCCTTCACAGAATTATTATGTTAGGGTAAAAGGTGTGTCGTGGTTTAACCCGGCCGGCAGCTAAACACCACGCAGCTGTTCGCTCCCCCTCCCCCTCCCTCTCTGGGATGGGGGAGAGAAATGGAAAGTGAAGCCTGTGAGTTGAGATAAAGACAGTTTAATAAGACAAAATAATAATAATAATAATAATAATAATAATAATAATAATAATAATAATAATAATAATAATAATAATAATAATAATAATAATAATAATAATACAATGATGATAATAGTACCACTACTAATAATGTGTACAAACAAGTGATGCGCAATGCAATTGCTCACCACCCGCTGACCGATGCCCAGCCTAACCCCGAGCAGTCCGGCCCCCTCCCCCTGGCTAGCCACCCCTATGTATTGTTTAGCCTGACGTCAGATGCTATGGAATACCCCTTTGGCTAGTTTGGGTCACCTGTCCTGGGTCTGTCCCCTCCCAGCTCTTACTGCACCCCCAGCCTGCCTGTTGGCAGGACAGAGCAAGAAGCTGAGATGTCCTTGGCTTGGTATAAGCATTGCTCTGCAACAATTAAAACATCGGGGTGTTATCAGCACTCTTCTCATCCTAAGCCAAAACATAGCATTCTCCCAGCTACTAGGAAGAAAATTAACTCTGTTCTAACTGAAACCAGGACAAGGTGTAACCGAAAAGGCTTATTTTTGTGAACCTTTGAAGTACAAGTTAGGGAAACAATGGGGCATACACAGATTTTTATCTATGCCTAGCTCCTCATGGGCACTCTTAGGTAGAGATTTATTAGAGCAAGTAGGAGCAGAAATTGTCTTTGAAAAAGGGAAAATGGAATTAAGAACAGGAGAAGAACAACTAATAAATGTGTTAAGCTTGGCACTAATACAAACTGACCCTAAAAGTGAAATACCTTTAGAGATCACAGATCAAGTATGTCCAGGAGTTTGGGCTACCGAAGCCCCTGGAAGAGCTAAAAATGTGACCTTAATAATTATTAAATTAAAGCCAGGAGAGAAACCCGTTAAGGTTAAGTAATATCCTTTGAGGATAGAAGATAGGAAAGGAATTAAAGAGATAATTGATCAGTTTTTACAGTATGGATTATTGATTGAATGCGAATCAGAATACAATGCACCCATATTGCCAATTAAAAAGGCAGATGAAAAAGCTATAGGCTAGTTCAGGATTTGAGGGCCATAAATAAAATCACTGAGGATATACATCCAGTAGTGGCAAACCCTTATACTTTGCTGACTAAATTAAAGAATAGTCAAGTCTGGTTTACCGTACTGGATTTAAAAGATGCCTTCTTCTGCCTAGGCTTAGCCACAGAAAGCCAAAACCTATTCGCCTTTGAATGGGAAAATCCCGATTCAGGCAGAAAGACGCAGCTTACGTGGACATTACTACCTCAAGGATTCAAGAATAGCCCCACTATTTTTGGAAACCAATTAGCAAGGGAACTCGAAACATGGATACCTCCGGACACTGAAGGTGCTTTGTTACAATATGTAGATGATCTCTTAATAGCTACCGAGACTAAAGGGAGTTGTATTCAATGGACTATAAGTCGTCTTAATTTTCTGGGTTTAAATGGATATCAAGTCTCTTGACAGAAAGTCCAGCTGGCTCAACAAAGTGTGACCTATCTGGGATTTGACATTTCGGAAGGACAACGAGAACTAGGAACTGAACATAAGGAAGTCATTTGCCGGACTCCAGAACCTCAAATGGTAAAGGAGCTACAAACCTTTTTAGGAATGACAGGTTGGTGTCGCCTTTGGATTTATAATTATGGACTATTGGTAAAGCCTCTATGTGAATTGATAAAGATTAACCAGTCAAAGTTAGTCTGGACTGGAGAAGCACAAAAAGTCTTTAAACAACTTAAACAAGAATTGATGATTTTGAAATATCAAGCAACATTGGTAGAACAGGACGACGTGGAAATTGTGATAATTCATATTGTGAATCTAGCCTCTTTTCTTAGTGATGCTCCGGCACAAGCTGTGATTCACGATTGTTTAGAAACTCTAGAGACTGTGTATTCCAGCCGACCAGACCTTAAGGAGGAGCCCATGGAAGACGCGGAAGAAACTTGGTTCACGGATGGGAGCAGTTTTGTTACGCAAAGACAACGTAAAGCTGGATATGCTATAACAACTACTCAGCAGGTAATCGAGTCTAAGCCTTTACCCCCTGGAACATCAGCTCAAAAGGCGGAGATAGTTGCTCTCACGAGAGCATTGGAACTGGCAGCGGGAAAAAGGGTAAATATTTGGACAGATTCTAAATATACATTCGGCGTGGTACATGCTCATGGAGCAATTTGGAAAGAACATGGATTGCTGACCGCTCAGTGAAAACACAAAGTATGCTGAAGACATTTTAAAATTGTTAGAGGCTGTAAAACAACCAGAAAATGTAGCTATCATGCATTGTCAGGGACACCAAAAGGGGAACACCGATTTTGAAATTGGAAAATCGATTGGCAGAGGCTAAGCAGGCAGCTGAAATAACTGAGGTGAAGGCATTGTCTTTGATACCAGACGGTAAAATCCAAACTATATCCAAATTATACAAAAGAAGACTTAAAATTAATTGAAGATTTGAAAGGTAAAATGAAACCAGATGGATGAGTATATTTAAAAGATAACCCCATAGTAATACCCTCTAGTTTGACATGGCCCATAGTTCTTACAGAACACAATAAAACGCATTGGGGAGCTGGCACACTGCATAAGAGCCTGAGTCAGACATTAGTGGGACGATATGATAAAACAAGTAACTCAACAATGTAGCATTTGCTTACACAATAACCCCAATACCAAGGATAGAATAAAATTTGGAATAATCGGTAAAGGAAATTATTCGGGGCAACAGTGGCAAATTGATTTTTCAGAACTCCCTAGAAAAGGGGGGTATCATTATTTACTGGTTCTGACTGACACGTTTTCAGGAAGGCCTGAAGCCTTTCCCTGTCGAACAACCAAAGCAAGAGAAGTGGTTAAAGTCTTGTTAAATGAAATAATACCATGCTTTGGGATTCTAGTAGCAATGTCTTCTGGTAGAGTTTCACATTTTTGTGCACAAGTGGTAGAACAGATAAGTAAGATTCTAAAGATAGATTGGCAACTGCATACTCCTTATAGACCACAGGCAAGTGGACAGGTAGAAAAAATGAACCATTTAATTAAACAATAAATAGCTAAAATTGGATAAGAAGCTAATTTGTCATGGCCTCAATCCCTCCCTTTAGCATTACTTGGAATTAGAGTTAAACCTAGAATAAAAGGAAATTTGAGTCCCTTCAAAATCTTATATGGAAGGCCATAGCAATTTCTATTTAGTGGAGAGGACCTAACGCAGTTAGGATCAGAATATTTATATGCTTATATAACTGAACTTCAGAAACAATTAAATAAAGTACATACATTTGTTTTAGGGACCAGGGCTAGAGGGTTGGATCAACCAATCCACCCCTTTAAGCTCGGGGATTATATATATATAAAGACTTTTTCAGGACAACCCGTGCAGGAAAAATGGAAGGAAAGTGGATGGGACCATACCAAGTATTACTGACAACACACACCGCCATTAAGATTAAGAAGCAAGCAGCTTGGATCCACAATTCAAGGGTGAAGAAGGCCCCGGCGAGGATATGGACCACCACTCCAATTGGACCAACAAAATTACGGTTTTCCAGATCCTAATGATTGCAGGGGTGCGGTTCTCGGATTTGGGGTGGGCAACTTGGGATGAGAACTTACACCTGACCTTAATACAAACAATTTCTCAAGTAACTAATAAGACGAACTGTTGGATATGCACCCATCTGCCACAGCATGGGAATAAGGGTGTATCGTAACCCTTACCCAAACCCTAACCCTAACCCTTACCCCAACCCTTACCCTGACCCTTACATTAACACTAACCCTACCCCTATCCCTAACCCTAACCCAAACCCTTACTCTAACCCTAAGCCTTATCCTAAACCTTACACTTAATCTTATCTTTAACCTTACCCTTAAACTAATACATACCCTTACGTTTCCCTCATCATAACCCTAAAATTAACCGTAACCATTACCCTAACACTTATCCTTACCTAACCCTAACCCTTACTCTAACTTTTACCCTGAGCCAGAACCTTAGACTTCCCCTACCCCTTCCCCTTACTAATACCGTTACCCTAACCCTTACCCTTACACTTACGGTTACCATTAACCTTACCCTTACCCTAACACTTACCCTTACCCTATCCCTTACACTTATCCTTATCCATACAACTTACGCTTACCCTAACACTTAACCTTAACCTAACCCTAACCCTAAACCTTACCTGAACCCTTACCCTGACCCTTACATTAACCCTTACCCTAAAACTTACACTTAACCTTAACCTTACCCTTAACCTTAACCTAATACTTACCCTTACTTTTCCCTCACCCTAACCCTAAAATTAACCCTAACCATTACCCCAACACTTACCCTTACCCTAACCCTTACCCTTACCATAACCCATACTCTAACACATACTTCTACCCGTACCCGTACCCTTACGGTAACCCTTACCCTTACGGTAACCCTTACACTTATCGTAACCCTTACCCTTACCGTTACCGTTACCGTGGCCCTTACCCTTACCCTTACCCTTACCCTTACCCTTACCCTTACCCTTACCCTTACCCTTACCCTTACCCTAAACCTAAACCTTACCCTTATCCTAACACTTACCCTTACCGTAAACCTTACCCTTTCTGCTACACTTACCTTTAGCCTAAATCTAAACCTTACACTTACCCTTAGCCTAACCCTCACCCTTACCCTTACCCATACCCTTATTCTTACCCTTTCCCGAACCCTTACCTTTACACTTACGGTTACCATTAACCTTACCCTTACCCTAACACTTATCCTTAACCTAACCCTTACCCTAAACCTTACCCCAACCCTTACCCTGACCCTTACATTAACCCTAACCCTTACCCTAAACCTTACACTTAATCTTAACCTTAACCTTACCCTTAACATTAACCTAATACTTATGCATACGTTTTCCTGACTTTAACCCTAAAACTAACCCTAACCATTACCCTAACACCTAACCTTACCCTAACCCGAACCCTAACCCTTTCTCTTACACTTACCCTGACCTGTACCCTTACACTTACCCTTACCCTTATACTCACCCTAATTCTTACCCATACCCTAACACATATTTGTACCCTTAACCTTACCGTTACCCTTAACCTTACCCTCACCCTTACACTATCCGTTACCCTTACGCTTACCCTTAACATAAACCTTACCCTTGACCTTACCCTTACCATAAGCCATACAACAACACTTACATGTACACTTACGCTTGCACTTACCCTAGCAATTACTCGTACAATTACCCTTAACCTTACTATTAAGCTAACCCTAAACCTTACCCTTATCCTAACACTTACCCTTATCTTAAACCTTACACTTTCTGCTACACTTACCCTTTGCCTAATTCTAAACCTTACCCGAACCCTCACCCTTACCTAAATCTAACTAAAATCTAACCATTACCCTAACCCCTCACCCTTACAATATACATATTTTTACCCTTTACCTAAACCTTTACCCCAACCCTTACCTTGACCCTTACATTAACCCTAATCCTTACACTAAACTTTACACTTACTCTTAACCTTAAACTTAGCTGTAACCTAATACTTACTCTTACGTTTCCCTCACCCTAACCCTAAAATTAACCCTAACCATTACCCTAACACTTACCCTTACCCTAACCCTTACTCTAACCCTTACAATGACCCGTACTTTTACACATACCCTTACACTTACCCTTACTCTTAAACTTACACTAACCCTTACCCTTAACTAAATCTAACCCTTACACTAAACATCATCCTTACCCTTACCATTATCCCTTCTCTTACCCTTATCCTAAACATTTCCCAAACCCTTACCCTTACATTAAACCTAACCCTTACCATAACTCTTAACCTTATCCTTAAACTTCACCTAATACTTACCCTTCCGTTTCCCTCACCCTAAACCTAAAATTAGCCTAACCATTACCCTAACACTTACCCTTACTCTAACCCTTATCCTCAACTTAAGTGTAAGTGTTAGGATAACGGTAACCTTAAGGGTGACCCTTAAGCTTATCCTTAATGTTTATGGTTAGGTTAAGGGTAATTGTACGAGTAATTACTAGGATAAGTGTAAGCGTAAGTGTACATGTAAGTGTTGATGTATGGCTTATGGTAAGGGTAAGGTTTATGTTAAGGGAAAGCGTAAGAGTAATGGATAGAATAAGGGTAAGTGTAACGGTTAAGTGTTAGGGTAATGGTTAGGGTTAATTTTAGGATTAGGGTGAGAAAAATGTAAGGTTAAGTACTAGCTTAAGGTTAAGTGTAAGGTTAAGGTTAAGATTAAGTGTAAGGTTTAGGTTAAGGGTAAGGCTTCAGGGAAGGGGTAAAGTTCAGGGAAAGGTTTGGGGTAAGGTTTAGGGTTAGGTTCAGCTTAAGGGGAAGGGTTGGTGTAAGGTTAAGGGTATGGATAAGGATAAGGGTAAGGGTAAGGGTTAGCGTAAGAGTAAGATTAATGGTAAGGTTTATGTTAAGGGTAAGCGTAAGGGTAACGGATAGAGTAAGGGTAAGGGTACAAATATGTGTTAGGGTATGGGTTATGGTATGGGTAAGAGTTAGGGTAATGTAAGGGTAAGGGTGAGTGTAAGGGTATGGGTCAGGGTAAGGGTAAGAGTAAGGGTTAGGGTTAGGGTAAGGGTAAGTGTTAGAATAATGGTTAGGGTTAATTTTAGGGTTAGGGTAAGGGAAACGTAAGGGTAAGTATAGGGTTAAGGTAAGGGTAAGTGTAAGGTTTAGATTTAGGCTAAGGGTAAGTGTAGCAGAAAGGGTAAGGTTTACTGTAAGGTTTAAGGTTTCGGCTTAGGTTAAGGGTAAGGGTAAGAGTAAGGGTAATTGTACGAGTAATTGCTAGGGTAAGTGTAAGCGTAAGTGTACATGTAAGTGTTGTTGTATGGCTTATGGTATGGTAAGGTCAAAGGTTAGGTTTATGTTAAGGGTAAGCGTAAGGGTAAGGGATAGAGTAAGGGTAAGGGTAAGGTTAAGGGTAACGGTAAGGTTAAGGGTACAAATATGTGTTAGGGTATGGGTTATGGTATGGGTAAGAATTAGGGTGAGTATAAGGGTAAGGGTAAGTGTAAGGGTACAGGTCAGGGTAAGGGTTAGAGTAAGGGTTAGGGTTAGGGTTAGGGTAAGGTTAAGTGTTAGGGTAATGGTTAGGGTTAGTTTTAGGGTTAAAGTCAGGAAAACGTATGCGTAAGTATTAGGTTAATGTTAAGGGTAAGGTTAAGGTTAAGAGTAAGTGTAAGGTTTAGGGTAAGGGTTTGGGTTAATGTAAGGGTCAGGGTAAGGGTTTGGGTAAGGTTTAGGGTAAGGGTTAGGTTAAGGATAAGTGTTAGGGTAAGGGTAAGGTTAACGGTAACCGTAAGTGTAAAGGTAAGGGTTATGGTAAGGGTAAGAATAAGGGTATGGGTAATGGTAGCAGAAAGGGTAAGGTTTCCGGTAAGGGTAAGTGTTAGGATAAGGGTAAGGTTTAGGGTTAGGGTAAGGGTAAGGGTAAGGGATAGGGTAAGGGTAAGGGTAAGAGTAAGGGAAAGGGAAAGGGTAAGGGTAAGGGTAAGGGTAAGGGTAGGGTAAGGGTAAGGGTTACGGTAAGGGTAAGGGTTACCGTAAGGGTACGGGTACGGGTAGAAGTATGTGTTAGAGTATGGGTTATGGTAAGGGTAAGGGTTAGGGTAAGGGTAAGTGTAGGGGTAATGGTTAGGGTTAATTTTAGGGTTAGGGTGAGGGAAAAGTAAGGGTAAGTATTAGGTTAAGGTTAAGGGTAAGGTTAAGGTTAAGTGTAAGTTTTAGGGTAAGGGTTAATGTAAGGGTCAGGGTAAGGGTTCAGGTAAGGTTTAGGGTTAGGGTTTGGTTAAGGTTAAGTGTTAGGGTAAGCGGAAGTTGTATGGATAAGTACAAGTGTAAGAGATAGGGTAAGAGTAAGTGTTAGGGTAAGGGTAAGGTTAATGGTAACCGTAAGTGTAAGGGTAAGGGTTAGGGTAAGTATAAGCGTAAGGGGAAGTCTAAGGTTACGGGTAAGGGTTTAAAGTCAGAGTAAGGGTTAGGGTTAGGGTTAGGTAAGGATAAGTGTTAGGGTAATGGTTACGGTTAATTTTAGGGTTATGATGAGGGAAACGTAAGGGTATGTATTAGTTTAAGGGTAAGGTTAAAGTTAAGATTAAGTGTAAGGTTAAAGTTAAGATTAAGTGTAAGGTTAAAGTTAAGACTAAGTGTAAGGTTTAGGTTAAGGGTTAGGGTTAGAGTAAGGGTTAGGGTTAGGTTTAGGGTAAGGGTTAGGGTTAATGTAAGGGTCAGGGTAAGGGTAAAAGTAAGTATAATGGTAAGGGTAAGGGTGAGGGCTAGCGTAATGGTTAGATTTAAGCAAGGGTGAGGGTTAGGGTAAGGTTTAGAATTAGGCAAAGGGTAAGTGTAGCAGAAAGGGTAAGGTTTAGGATAAGGGTAAGTGTTAGGATAAGGGTAAGGTTTAGGGTTAGCTTAATAGTAAGGTTAAGGGTAATTGTACGAGTAATTGCTAGGGTAAGTGCAAGCGTAAGTGTACATGTAAGAGTTGTTGTATGCCTTATGATAAGGGTTAGGTTAAGGTTAAGGTTTATGTTAAGTGTAAGTGTAAGGCTAACAGAGACAGTAAAGGTAAGGGTAAGGGGAACGGTAAGGTTAAGGCTACAAGTACGTGTTAGGGTATGGGTCATGGTAAGGGAAAGGCTTAGGGTAAGGGTAAGTGTAAGGGTACGGGCCAGGGTAAGGGTTACAGTAAGGGTTAGAGTTACGGTTAGGGTTAGGGTAAGGGTAAGTGTTGGGGTAATGGTTAGGGTTAATTTTAGGACTTAGGGTGAGGGAAACGTAAGGGTAAGTGTTAGGGTAATGGTTAAGGGTAAGGTTAAGGTTAAGAGTAAGTGTAAGCTTTAGGGTAAGGGTTAGGGTTAATGTAAGGGTCAGGGTAAAGGCTGGGATAAGGTTTAGGGTTAGGGTTAGGTTAAGGGTAAAGATTAGGGTAAGGGTAAGGGCATGGATAAGGATAAGTGTAAGTGTTAGGGTAAGGGTAATGTTAAAGGTAACAGTAAGTGTAAGGAGAAGGGTTAGGGTAAGGGTAAGAGTAAGGGTATTGGTAATGATAAGGGTGAGGGTTACAGTAGGGGTAAGTGTAAGGTTTAGATTTAGGCTAAGGGTATGTGTAGCAGAAAGGGTAAGGTTTACTGTAAGGTTTAGGCTTAGGTTAAGGGTAAGGGTAAGGGTAATTGTACGAGTAATTTTAGGGTTAGGTTAAGGTTAAGTGTTAGGGTAATGGTTAGGGTAAATTTAAGGGTTAAAGTCAGGAAAACATATGCGTAAGTATTAGGTTAATGTTAAGAGTAAAGTTAAGGTTAAGAGTAAGTGTAAGGTTTAGGGTAAGGGTTAGCGTTAATGTAAGGGTCAGGGTAAGGGTTGGGGTAAGGTTTAGGTTAAGGGTTAATGTAAGCATTATGATAAGGGTAAGGGTGAGTGTAGGGTAAGGTTTAGAATTAGGCAAAGAGTAAGTGTAGCAGAAAGGGTAAGGATTACGGTAAGGGTAAGTGCTAGGATAAGTGTAAGGTTGAGGATTAGGTTAAGGGTAAGGGTAATGGTTTGGTAAGGGTAAGGGTAAGGTTAATTGTACGAGTAGTTGCCAGGGTAAGTGGAAACGTAAGTGAACATGTAAGTGTTGTTCTATGTCTTATGGTAAGGGTAAGGTTAAGAGTAAGTTTTATGTTAAGGATAAGCGTAAGAGTAACAAATAGAGTAAGGGTAAGGGTAACAGTAAGGTTAAGGGTAGAAGTATGTGTTAGAGTATGGGCTATGGTAAGGGTAAGGGTAGAGTAAGAGTAAGGGTAAGGGTATGTGTAAGCGTATGGTTCATTGTAAGGGTTACAGTAAGGGTTAGGGTAAGGGTAAGTGTTAGGATAATGGTTAGGGTTAATTTTAGGGTTAGGGTGAGGGAAACGTAAGGGTAAGTATTAGATTACAGCTAAGGTTAAGGTTAAGAGTAAGTGTAAGATTTAGGGTAAGGGTTAGGGTTAATGTAAGGGTCAGGGTAAGGGTTGGGGTAAGGTTTAGGGTAAGGGTTAGGTTAAGGATAAGCGTTAGGGTAAGGGTAAGGTTAATGGTAACCGTAAGTGTAAAGGTAAGGGTTAGGGTAAGGGTAAGAATAAGAGTATGGGTAAGGGTAAGGGTGAGGGTTAGGCTAAGGGTAAGTGTAGCAGAAAGGGTAAGGTTTACTGTAAGGTTTAAGGTTTCGGCTTCGGTTAAGGGTAAGGGTAAGGGTAATTGTACGAGGAATTGCTAGGGTAAGTGTAAGCGTAAGTGTACATGTAAGTGTACATGTAAGTGTTGTTGTATGGCTTATGGTAAGGGTAAGGTCAAGGGTAAGGTTTATATTAAGGGTAAGCGTAAGGGTAAGGGATAGAGTAAGGGTAAGGGTAAGGTTAAGGGTAACGGTAAGGTTAAGGGTACAAATATGTGTTAGGGTATGGGTTATGGTATGGGTAAGAATTAGGGTGAGTATAAGGGTAAGGGTAAGTGTAAGGGTACAGGTCAGGGTAAGGGTTAGAGTAAGGGTTAGGGTTAGGGTTAGGGTAAGGTTAAGTGTTAGGGTAATGGTTAGGGTTAGTTTTAGGGTTAAAGTCAGGAAAACGTATGCGTAAGTATTAGGTTAATGTTAAGGGTAAGGTTAAGGTTAAGAGTAAGTGTAAGGTTTAGGGTAAGGGTTAGGGTTAATGTAAGGGTCAGGGTAAGGGTTGGGGTAAGGGTTAGGTTAAGGATAAGTGTTAGGGTAAGGGTAAGGTTAATGGTAACCGTAAGTGTAAAGGTAAGGGTTCGGGAAAGGGTAAGAATAAGGGTAAGGGTAATGGTAAGGGTGAGGGTAAGGCTAAGGGTAAGTGTAAGGTTTAGATTTACGCTAAGGGTAAGTGTAGCAGAAAGGGTAAGGTTTACGGTAAGGGTAAGTGTTAGGATAAGGGTAAGGTTTAGGGTTAGGGTAAGGGTAAGGGTAAGGGTAAGGGTAAGGGTAAGGGTAAGGGTAAGGGTAAGGGTAAGGGTAAGGGTAAGGGTAAGGGTAAGGGTAAGGGTAAGGGCCACGGTAACGGTAACGGTAAGGGTAAGGGTTACGGTAAGGGTAAGAGTTACCGTAAGGGTACGGGTACGGGTAGAAGTATGTGTTAGAGTATGGGTTATGGTAAGGGTAAGGGTTAGGGTAAGGGTAAATGTTGGGGTAATGGTTAGGGTTAATTTTAGGGTTAGGGTGAGGGAAAAGTAAGGGTAAGTATTAGGTTAAGGTTTAGGGTAAGGTTAAGGTTAAGTGTAAGTTTTAGGGTAAGGGTTAATGTAAGGGTCAGAGTAAGGGTTCAGGTAAGGTTTAGGGTTAGAGTTAGGTTAGGGTTAAGTGTTAGGGAAAGCGTAATTTGTATGGATAAGATAAGTGTAAGGGATAGGGTAAGGGTAAGTGTTAGGGTAAGGGTAAGGTTAATGGTAACTGAAAGTGTATGGGTAAGGGTTATGGTAACGGTATTAGTAAGGGGAAGGGGAAGGGCAAGTCTAAGGTTCTGGCTCAGGGTAAAAGTTAGAGTAAGGTTTAGGGTTAGGTAAGTATAAGTGTTAGGGTAATGGTTACGGTTAATTTTAGGGTTATGATGAGGGAAACGTAAGGGTATGTATTAGTTTAAGGGTAAGGTTAAAGATAAGATTAAGTGTAAGGTTTAGGTTAAGGGTTAGGTTTAGAGTAAGGGTTAGGGTTAGGGTTAGGGTTAGGGTCAGGGTCAGGGTCAGGGTCAGGGTTAGGGTTAGGGTTAGGGTTAGGGTTAGGGTTAGGGTTAGCGTAAGGGTTAGGGTTAATGTAAGGGTCAGGGTAACGGTTGGGGTAAGGTTTAGGTTAAGGGTAAAAGTATGTATAATGGTAAGGGTAAGGGTGAGGCTTAGGGTAATGGTTAGATTTAGGTAAGGGTGAGGGTTAGGGTAAGATTTAGAATTAGGCAAACGGTAAGTGCAGCAGAAAGGGTAAGGTTTAGGATAAGGGTAAGTGTTATCATAAGGGTAAGGTTTAGGGTTAGCTTAATAGTAAGGTTAAGGGTAATTGTACGAGTAATTGCTAGGGTAAGTCAAGCGTAAATTTACATGTAAGTGTTGTTGTATGGCTTATGATAAGGGTTAGGTTAAGGTTAAGGTTTATGTTAAGTGTAAGTGTAAGGCTAACAGAGACAGTAAAGGTAAGGGTAAGGGGAACGGTAAGGTTAAGGCTACAAGTACGTGTTAGGGTATGGGTCATGGTAAGGGAAAGGCTTAGGGTAAGGGTAAGTGTAAGGGTACGGGTCAGGGTAAGGGTTACAGTAAGGGTTAGAGTTACGGTTAGGGTTAGGGTAAGGGTAAGTGTTAGGGTAATGGTTAGGGTTAATTTTCGGGTTAGGTTGAGGGAAACGTAAGGGTAAGTGTTAGGGTAATGGTTAAGGGTAAGGTTAAGGTTAAGAGTAAGTGTAAGTTATAGGGTAAGGGTTAGGGTTAATGTAAGGGTCAGGGTAAGGGCTGGGATAAGGTTAAGGGTAAAGATTAGGCTAAGGGTAAGAGTAAGGTTTAGATTTAGGCTAAGGGTAAGTGTAGCAGAAAGGGTAAGGTTTACTGTATGGTTTAGGCTTAGGTTAAGGGTAAGGGTAAGCATAAGGGTAATTGTACGAGTAATTTTAGGGTTAGGGTAAGGTTAAGTGTTAGGGTAATGGTTAGGGTTAATTTTAGGGTTAGGGTGAGGGAAACGTAAGGGTAAGTATTAGGTTACAGCTAAGGTTAAGGTTAAGAGTAAGTGTAAGGTTTAGGGTAAGGGTTAGGGTTAATGTAAGGGTCAGGGTAAGGGTTGGGGTAAGGTTTAGGGTAAGGGTTAGGTTAAGGATAAGTGTTAGGGTAAGGGTAAGGTTAATGGTAACCGTAAGTGTAAAGGAAAGGGTTAGGATAAGAGTAAGAATAAGGGTATGGGTAATGGTAAGGGTGAGGGTTAGGCTAAGGGTAAGTGTAAGGTTTAGATTTAGGCTAAGGGTAAGTGTAGCAGAAAGGGTAAGGTTTACGGTAAGCTTTAAGGTTTAGGGTTAGGTTAAGTGTAAGGGGAAGGGGAAGGTAAGGGGAAGGGTTGGAGTAAGGTATAGGGTAAGGGTAAGGTTATGGTTAAAGGAAAGAGTAAAGGTAAGTGTGGTGTAAATGCCTGAAGTAACTAGGAAAATAAAACTAACATTCACATTTTTAGGAAAAGGTACAGCATTGAAGAGGCTTTCAGGGTAGGGCATAACTGCATTATCTGAGCGTTCCCTAGGCTCCCAACCTTTGATGCTATCGCGCTGGGGAAACTTGGTGTGCTAGCTCTAAGGAACAGCACGGAGCGTAGAGTGGAGTGGAGACACCACGGCTAGGCTCTGTAATCAGATGGGGCCTCGATTGTTCTTGTGCACACAGCTGCACTTTTTGCCACCCTAAGCCAAAGACCTGTCATGTTTTGACAAATGCTGTACCCTAGTGTACTTTTTGCTCATTATAATATCATTATAATACCAAAACACACCTCCATCCCAAAAGCTACCCGCCTCCAAGGTGCGACCACCCCTCACTGAGCATGCGCTCTGAATTCCTCGGAGCCTATTACTTTAAACGGAGACGGGAAAACTTTACACCAATCATAACTAAGATATGCTTGACTAGAGCCACTCAAGCTCCACCTAAAAGATAGAAAATAATATAAATTGGCCCAAGAGAAAGGGGATGTTAGGGAAGATACCACCGTCAGGGGAGATACCATCCCGAGGACAACATCCTTAGGACCTCCTGACTCTTGGGATCAGTCGACGGGCTGAGCCTCTCTTCCCCCCCCATTGGGACGCCTTTGGGTGAGATCTAAATACTTGCTTATAAATCTCTATAGAGTCTTTGATCCTTTTAACGCGTTTATTTCTAGGCTGCGCACCTGTAACATCTATAACACCTGTAACATCTATAACACCTGTAACACCTGTAACATCTATAACATCTATAACATCTATAACATCTATAACATCTGTAACACCTGTAACATCTATAACATCTGTAACACCTGTAACATCTGTAACACCTATAAACACCTGTAACATCTATAACATCTATAACACCTATAACACCTGTGTATTTTATGCATACTAGCTTGCTTTTGCAGACAGTCACTATCGCCGGCAATCCAAAAGAACCTGATTATCTGTTGCTGTAATAAACCATACTTGATTGCATTGTGATAACTCTCATTGAGTGCAACGAGGGTGAGGGCGGTTATCCGTGATAGTTCAGTGTTCTGAATCTAACCAGACCCCCAGGCGGTTAATGCATTTTTGGTGAATGTCCGAGCGGACCCCCAGATGGTTAATGCGTTTTTGGTGAATGTCTGAACGGACCCCCAGGCCGTTAATGCGTTTTTGGTGAATGTCTGACTGGACCCCCAGGCGGTTAATGTGTTTTTGGTGAATGTCCGACTGGTTCAGTAACCTGAATCTGACCGGGCCCGTAACGGTTAATCAGCTACACCCCTTAACGCGACAGTAAGGAAAAAGTAAAGGTAAGGATTTGGGTAATGGTAAGGGTGAGAAGGGTTAGGGTAAGGGTTACGGTAAGGGTTAGGTAACGCAGTGTACAACCTGGGACGTCACACGCAGAGCTGCCTCTGGCAAGGTGAGTGAGGAACAGATGTAGCAGTTGTTGTGTTGTAGGTCTCACTGTTCCTCTAAGCATCCCCTCTTTGTCTTTTAGAGGTGTTGTAGCTGTTTGAAGAGGGTAGATTGAAGCATCTGCCTCGGGGGCTGGTAAGCGGCAGAGGTAAGGGAGCAGATGAGAGTAACTTACCTAGTTGTGCTGTGTCTTTGGATGCTGCATCGGCCTATGCGTTTCTTTTTCTTTCACAGGTGTCTCGCACAGGCTCAAAGGAGCAAACTGCACTCTGAAGAGCTGTGTAAGAAGAGGGGCTGGTCATGAGCTGGGTTGGAGCAGAACGACCAAGTAGCACAAGGTGACTATGAAAGGTGTCCGTCTTGCTTTGCAGGTGCTGTGGCAGGCTCTCCACAGAAGTGGATAAGGATATGAGATAAGGCCAGAGAGCGACAAGGAGCGGCACGTGCAGGGATGGTTTTGAAGCGCTGCGGTGGCTTACTCTTCTGTTCATCAGGTGCCACAGGCAAGGTGGGTTGTAACATCAGTCGTTATATTTGCATGAAAGCAGTTCACTTGAATGCCACAGTGCATCTGAGTAGGGTGTTCTAGCAGAACAAGCTTGTCTGGCACAGCGGTGCCTGATGGCAGTGTGTTTCCTCAGGTGAAGAGGTGCCTGAAGCCCCATCCTATCTAGCCTGCACACAATTATCTGAGAATGAAAGCTGCTTTCCAGTAATTCAGAAAGCCAAGTTACGTCTCAGCCTTGAGCATCTCGGGCTTTTGGGCTTTTTTTTTTTTTTACAGACACTGTAACATTTGGCACCAGCACTAATACTTTTTTTGGCATATGTTTAGCGTTTGGGGCCTGTGTCTGGGATTTGGGCCCTGTCTCGAACCACTGGGGCTTTGTCCTGGGTTTTGGAGCCTGCCTCTAGAGTTCAGGGCCTGTGATTAGGCTTTTGGGGTCTGTGTCTGGGGGCCGGTATCTGGGGGCAAGGGGGGAGCTGCTTGTAGACCCTTGGGGCCGGCATTGAGGGGGTTAGGAGCTGACTCTACACCTTTGGGGCCTGCTTCTGGGGGCGGGGGGGGGTTGAGACCAGCATCTGGGGGAGGGGTGGGAGCTCTTTGTATTCCTTTGGAGCCTGTGTCGGGGGGCGGGGGGGGGGGGGGGGAAGGGGAGGGTTGGTTGGGAGGTGCTTGTACACTGTTGGAGCCTGGGTTGAGGGAGGAGGTTTGGAGCTGCTTCTACACCTTTGGGCCTGGCATCAGGGGTAGGGGGTTGGGTGCTGGTTGTAGGGGCCTGTGTTTGGGGGGGGGGGCTTGGGACCTGCGTCTGGGGGAGGGGTGGGAGCTGCTTGTACACCTTTGGGGCCTGCATGTGTGGGGGGTCAGGGCCTGTGTCTAGCGGGCTGGGAACTGCTTGTACAATGTAGGAATCTGTTTCTGCAGGGTGGCTGGGAGCTGTTTGTACAACTTTGGGGCCAGCATCTGGGGGTGGCTGGGAGCTGCCTGTACACTGTAGGGGCCTGTGTTTGTGGGGGGCTTGGGGGCCTCCCTCGGGGGGGGGGGGGAGGGTTGGGAACTGCTTGTATAGGGTAGGGGGCCTGCCTGGCAGGGGTTGGGAGCTGCTTGTAGAATTTGGGTCCCTGTGTCTGGGGAGGGGGTTGGGGCCTGTGTCTCAGGGGTGTTGGGAACTGGTTGTACACCTTTGGGTCCTGTCTCTGGGGGGGAGCTACTTGTACACTTTTGGGGTCTTTATTTGAGGGGGGTTGGGAGTTGCTCATGCATTCTAGGTGCCTCCCTTTTGAGAAGGGTTGGGGCCTGCATCTGTGGGTGGTTGGGAGCTGCTTGTACACTATAGGGGCCATGGTCTTGGAGGGGGGTCTGGACTGTTTATACACCTCTGTGGCCTGTGTTTGGGGGGGGGGGGGGGCCTGTGCCTGGGGGAGTTGGGAGGTGCTTGTTCACTCTAGGAGCCTCCATTTGGGGGTCTTTGGGGCCTCCCTTTGAGGGGGAGGGAGTTGGGAGTTGGTTGTACACCTCCGCATCCCATGTCTTGGGGAGGGGGGGGGGGAGTGGGACCGGTCTCTGAAGGGGCGGGTTGTGAGCTGCTTGTACACCTGTATCGGGGGGGAGGGTAGGGGGGATGGCGGGGGGCGGGCCCGGGTCTTGGGCCAGTGTCTGGGTGGAGTCCAGTTCTTGGGAGGGGGTGGTGGGGTAGGAGCTGCTTGTGGGCAGTTGGGGTCTGCATCTGGGTGTGGCTGGTGCCTGCTTCTGTTGGCAGTTTGGGGCCTGCTTGTAGACTTGTGCAGCCTGGGTTTGGGGGCTTTTCTGTAACGTTTGGGGTCTGCATTTTTGCTTTGGGATGCATCTTGAGCTTTTGAGGCCTAGCAGTAGCATTTGGGGCCTGCATCTGGGGCTTTTCTGTAGCATTTTGGTTGCGTATTTGTGATTTGGGGCCTGTATCGTGGGTTTTGCCTTTTTTGTAGTTTCCATCTTTGTGTGTGTGTGTTTCGTTGTTGGTTGTCTGGGGTTAGGGGCAGTTTGGGGTTTGGATTAAGGTCAGTGTCATTAGCGTTAGGGGGTTGATAATAAGGGTTAGGGTTGTGGTTAGAGTTGTTAGGTTTAAGGGGAATAAGGATTTCAGGGTAAGGGGATCAAGGTTGTGGGAATAAAAATGTTGTTTTTGCGCAGTTACATCCTGTAGAGGGAAGGAAGGTGGTATTGAGATATGCTTGCAGTGATAAGACAGCTTAACAGTGTGAAATGAGTTCATCTGATTCGTGTCAATATGGAACAATGCTAGGGCCGCATGATATGATGAAAAGTCTAAGAAAACCAGAGTGGTTAATATATATAGTTCTTGAATCTTGCAAAGGAATGGTCCAGCAATTCCGGTCAATAGAGGATAAGAGAACAAAGGGGTTTCAGAATAACTGCTAACTATTACAACTGTTGCATGGGACACTATGCAAGTGTCTGCCATCCAGCCAAGATGGACAAAGGAGATGGACAAGAGAAAAGCCTGGGAGGAATACTACGAGCCTTCAGTATGAGCGGCCCCCAGAGGGACCACCGGAGACTGATAACGCCTGCACCAGTGGGAGGGTTTGGATTCTGGGAACTAATTAGAATAACCCTGCCTTTTGTAGAAGTAGTAATGAATATGTATTAGCCTAGCAGCATAAAAACCAGCCGCCTAATGTAACTTGTGTGTGTCTTGGTGGAGCAGAGACTCCTGGCGCACCCAGCGCTGCTTGCTTACCTCTATTCATTTAATAAATTGTAAATTTCAATTGCAATCCTATTTGGGACCCAGTCATTTATTACAAGTGGGGTCTCGTCCGGGAGGGCTTTGGTTCCTGATTTCTGGTTTGATCTAGGAGAGGCACCCCCACCATTTGGTGGCTGCTGTTTGAGTCAGGTCGGAACTAATGGCATCTTAAACCTGAATAAAGGTAAGCAAAGTTTCTGATTCTTTTTTTCAGCTCCCTTGCCAGCTGCAGCACTATATTTTGCCCATAATTGTGTGTGTGAAGATCCGAACGAAGATGACGGAGTCGTAAGCATTTAAAGCGTATACCGTTCGGTTGGGTGGGGTTCGGTTGCCTGTGTGTGTAAGAGTGTGACTGAGATGGAACTTAGTTCTGAAGTGATTGTGGAGGTCTTCTAACCGCGGTTCCAATCTCCCGCGAGGGACTTGGCCGGTGAAGGACCGAAGGGATTCCTATAGGATTTGTGGGTGTGTGATAGGTCCTCGACCCCCTGCAAGACACTCTTACTAAGGTAACCAAGGGCTGTGGGAATTGCCAGAGTAAAATTCCTAGATGGGTCAGACAAAATCGAAGACCAGAGACTGGAAGAAAGGGAGCAAATTACCAGTCATACCACCAGAAAGTCCATTAGGAATAACGATTCGAAATTGGAATGATAGGGACCCCAGAAAAGGAAAAAGTAAATTAAAAATGGTCCAGTATTGTGTGACAGAATGGCCAAAGGAGCCTTTAAGACTACATGTCTTTTGGCCTGTTTTTGGATCCTTCAAAGACTGGATTTGCCAGGCCTTAAATATCCATGTTAATTCAAAGGAACCTTTTAGCCAGGAAGAAAGTGATTATGCAGGATTATGGATCAGGAGGACTTCACGTCCTTTTCCAGCCTCAATATTTACACTAAAAGCAGGTAAGAAATTTGAAGAACAAGAAGAACATGAAAAAGAAAAAGAAGATAAACGTGAGCCGTTGGATAAGCTACCACCTCCATATCCTAACAATCCACTCCCGGCGGCTCCCCCTCCGGTGGCTGTGGTATCGCCACCAGTACCACCGTTGCCCCAGCTTCCACCACCAACAGCACCAGAATTAGACCGACCTCCGGCCGCATGCAGGAGAAGTAGGACGGATGTATCTGAGAGGGCTTCTCTATATCCCTTAAGGGAGGTAACTGGTGTATAACTGGTGCGCGTCTTGGTGGAGCAGAGACTCGCGGCGTACCCAGCACTGTTTGCTTACCTCTATTCATTCAGTGAATTGTAAACTTTGATTGTAATCCTATTTGGGACTTTTATTTATTATAACAGACAAGCTTGTAAAACGCAGACAACCAGAATCCTTACAGCAATTAGGTGGAAATCACGGCGTAAGAAACATTACCACCTCAAAGAGTAAAAACCTCAAAAGAAATGTGACTTGTAACAGGCCAGCAGCTGTGTATTTTCTGTGAAGCACCAGCTAGATTATGAACCTTGAATAGCACAGTTAAAGGGGAAACAGGGGAGGGTCGGGAGGGTCCCGGTCCTCGGCAGAAAAAAAAAGTGTATAAACTGTGTATGGAATTAGTAGGCACCCTCCTGCTTGTGGGACACCCGCCATTGTAATCTCGAATAATAATGCTACTGTACTGAGATCCTCGACTCAGCCTATGCTATTTGCTACAGATTGATTCAGGGTTTTAAGGTTTCAGGGATTGGGCACTAGGGTTGGGTTTCAGGGTAAGGGGTTTCAGGGTTTATGTTTAGGATTTTAAGGTTTTTAGGGTTGGAGTTTTAACGGTTAGGGTTTTAAGGATTTGGGGGTTAGGGTTTTAAGGGTTTCAGGGTTAGCGTGTTAGGGTATTAGAGTTTTTTGGGTTGTAGTGTTGATATGTTTTTTAGGGTTAGAGTCTTAAGGTTTTATTTTTGGTCAGTTATTTACGGTTAGGGTTTTAAGATCTTTTTTTTGTTTTGTTTTGTTTTGTTTTTTCAGGTTAGGTTCTCCAGGTCCAGGGTTTTGAGTATCCTAATTTTGGGGGTTTGGATTTTGAGCATCTTAATTTTGGGGGTTAGGCTTTTGTGTGCCCTAATTTTTTGGGATAGGCTTTCAAGCATCCTAAGTAATTGGGTTAGGGTTTTGAGCATCTTAATGTTTCCAGGATAGGGTTTGGAGCATCCTAAGTTTTCGGGAAAGGGTTTTGAGCATCTCAATGTTTCCAGGATAGGGTTTTGAGCGTCCTAAGTTTTTGGAATAGGGTTTGGAGAGTCCTAAGTTTTCTGGATAGAGTTTGGAGCGTCCTAATGTTTTCGGGATAGGGTTTTGAGCGTCCAAAGTGTTATAAGTTGCCCCCTTAATTAATTTTCATAGAGCATTGTATTAATCATAGAAAGGAATTTATTGAGTGAGCAAACATCAAGCAAAACAGCACTGGGCGGCCGGGGAGTCTCAGCTCCGCCAACGGCACGCACCTCACCCCCGCCAGAGTCCCTTTTTATTTATATTTTGCTAATTCCGGGATTACGCAGCACATCCTGGTATATTCTGCGACTGCGCGCACTGTTGCTAGGGGGTCGTCTCTGTCCCTCTGGTGGTTGTGAAGATGAAGGCCGTAGTCTTCCTCGGCGTTGTGGTTCAACTTCTTTTATTATTTGGTCATGTTGGCCCAGCGTTAGACAGGAAGGCATGTATGTCGATACACTACTTTAGCAACTTATCAGGAGATGGTTACGTGAGCTTTGCAACAGTGTCTTTGAACAAAAGAGGCAACTGAGATGCAGAAGGAGAATGGGTTGGGGGGTCTATTTTTTGTTACGTTGAGCAAAAGAATTTTCATAATGTCTAGGCAAGCATTATGCAGCTCCTTACTTCAGCAGGGAGCTTTCGCAACTCCCGCTCCTCAAACAGAACTCCTTGTTTTTATAATACAAAAGACAATGAACAAACATTTATGGTGTATTACCCTAAGTTTTTGGGTTAGGGTTTTTTGCGTCTTAATGTTTTGGGGTTAGGGTTTGGAGCGCCCTAAGTTTTTGGGCTAGGGCTTTGAGCATTCCTAACGTTTTGGGTTGGGTTTGGGTTTTGAGCATCCTAAGATTTTGGGTTGGGGGTTTTAGGCATAGGTCTTCAGGGGTTTAGTGTGGTAAATAGTTTGGGTTAGGTCTGTAGGGGTTTCGAGGTTTTTTGGATGTTAGGGCTTGAGGCTTTTTTTGTAAGGGCGGTGAGGGTTCCAGTGAGTGCTGGTAAATGCAGTTCTCGAGCACTCGGCCTGTGATTGGCCATGCTGGCTGTGCGGGGAATGCTGGTAGGTGTAGTTTTCCGGCACTGGGAG